>NC_080718.1:6570485-6637985 GCF_019097595.1 Hemibagrus wyckioides | reverse complement strand
CAGGAAGTTCCTCCAAGCCACATATTCATCATTTTCATGTAGGAAGAACTGAACCTTCAGAGATCTGACGCCTAAAACTTCACCTGCGTTCACACACCTGAGCTTAAAGCAGGTGAGGAGATTATTAAACAATATTATTCTACACCTGAGACTTTATACATGATTCATTAAGCATCACTAAAAGACGGGTTTTCGGCTGATTTTAGTGTCACTGCGGTGTGGGTTCTGCAGTGCAGGAGATGTGGTAGAGAACAGAGATGTCGATGATCTGGAGAAAACTGGAAGAAGAACAATTGCAGTGCAAGTTTTTTTTTAGAAATGACGAGAAAAAGGACCTGGTTTATCGTGAAGATCTGGTCTTATTTTCCTCGAACAGCACACATCTGAAGCTTTACTCCATTTACCTCCAGAACTGAGAGGAATGAAGGAACTAAAGCCGTCATCAGATTTGCATCTCCAACACTACTTCTAACACGCTTTGCATTCCTGATGTCCCATCACTGCTGTGTCAGATTAGTGAGTAGCAGAGGAAGTGACGCGTGATGCAAGGGAAAACTGTTCCCGAGAGGTGAGAACACCCCGGACGAGCGACAGGGCAGATCTGTCCACCTCACACGGCCAAATCCTGAACATCTTACACACTGACAGCCGTTTATACACAGACTATCACAAGGTTTATTAATGTATTATAAACACATGCTTTAAATAAAGTGTATGTGATCTGTGGGAGGGTTTGTAGAGTCCTGGGGTGGTTTCACTTCAGCAGTGGGGGGCAACACACACACACACACACACAGGGACTTTCCATGGTCACTCATGTGAGAGGCCTTTGAGGGCTGAAATGTGAAACCCCTTTGTACCGTGAACGCGCCTCAGCCATTACACCCACAAACGAGCGTCTCACCACACCAAAACACACACACACACACACACACACACACACACACTGCATGCACAATGTCCACAACTTGTACAGAAATGTCAGCATGTGCTGATGTGAAGGTTTTACCATGACAGGAATTTAATGGTGTATTTTTATATTATTTTATAACAAATTATAAGATTAAGTTTCCTGCAGAAAAATTCTCAAAATGTTCTGTCTTTAAAATGAGATGTTTACTTATTTATGTTTGTTTGTTTGTTTATTTAAAGACCTAAAAGATGACTCTAGGAGCTGCGGCTGCCTCACCGGTATAACTGCAGTGATTGTGAACATCAGTGCTGTAGGTATTGAGTAAAGAGTCTGGAATAACAACACGGTGCACGTCATCTCAGGACTGATTATAAATAAAGAGGACGTGTGTAAGGAGACTGGAGTGGAAAAGGCTTGCACAAAAACATAAATAACCCTCGTGTTCCTGCCACAGAGGGAATTTCAGTGGAGACGTGTGATACTGTGTGTTGACTATCTCCTAAATCTGGCTGGTGTGTATGCAGGCTAAAGTGAGCCTCACACACACACACACACACAGACATATGCACACGAGAGTGTGTGTGTGTCCTGGAAAGCCCCTAACTCACATCTAAATGTGGCAGTAGGCAGTAAGTCTGCAGCCTGCGCTTTATTTACATCTGCAGTCTGAGTGCCTGGGAAAGCAGCAGCACCAACACCAAGAACATTTCAAGTGAAAATAATAAAACATACTGAAATTAATACATATTCATACCTTTTAACATGCTAAACTGCTGCCTGTACACTTTCAGTATGTTAGCTACATTAGCATGTGATGCAGTAAATTCATCTCAGCTCCATGTTTCACTTTCATCAGTCACTTTAAGAGGTGGAAACTCTCATGCTGTGAATGATGGAACCATGGGACTGACTTGTCTGAGACTGACACACACACACACACACGTCCAGAGTAAGGACAATGACAGGGCTGTGCTGACAGACTTCACCTCACTGTCCAGCTGAGAGGGACATGCTGCCGTGATGGATCATGAAGATGAGCATGTGAAGTGTTTCCATCATCAACTGGAACACACTGGAGTATTTTATCTTCATCTTTTAAATTCTTGTTTCACTTCAGAGCAGTGAGTGAGTGAGCAGATCCACACAAAAGAGCGACGTGAACACACACACACACACACACACACACACACACACACACACACGTGATGTCACTGCCACCTGCTGGTCAGTGCTGTGAATGTCAACCTAACACACACACACACACACACACACAGGACTGGTGTGATGAAAGTGTTTCCCTGAAAGTGTTAAAACCTGAGGCAATATTTATATCGTATCAGTGATACTAATCCCTACACACTGATCTGTTAATCATCCTGTACTATTCTAATACCCAGGCTGATCCCATACTCATCAAGTACTCATCCTGATCCTGCACTCATCCCGTACCGATCCTGTACTGATCTTGCACTCTTCCCATACTGATCCTGTACTTATCCAGCACTCTTCCTATACCGATCCCGTACTGATCCCACACTCATCCCGTACCGATCCCGTACTGATCCCACACTCATCCCGTACCGATCCCGTACTGATCCCACACTCATCCTATACCGATCCCATACTGATCCCACACTCATCCTGTACCGATCCCGTACTGATCCCACACTCATCCTATACCGATCCCATACTGATCCCACACTCATCCTGTACCGATCCCGTACTGATCCCACACTCATCCTGTACCGATCCCGTACTGATCCCGCACTCGTCCTGTACCGATCCTGTACTGATCTCGCACTCTTCCCATACTGATCCTGTACTGATCCTGCACTCGTCCTGTACTTATCCAGCACTCTTCCTATACCGATCCCGTACTGATCCCACACTCATCCTGTACCGATCCTGTACTGATCCCACACTCATCCCGTACCGATCCTGTACTGATCTCGCACTCTTCCCATACCGATCCTGTACTGATCCCACACTCATGCTGTACTGATCCTGCACGGATCCAGCACTCTTCCCATACCGATCCTGTACTGATCCCGCACTCTTCCCATACCGATCCCGTACTGATCCCACACTCATCCCATACCGATCCTGTACACATCCTGTACTGATCCCATACTCACCCTGTACTCATATTACTGTTCTTCTCCAACAAAGTTCAGAGACTGTTCACAGAGACTGACCCTCCATTGTCCGGTCCATGCTGCACATCTCCTGCCGGCTGACCTCCCGTGTGTGTTGTGCTGGAGTGTGTGTGCAGTGAGTGTGTTTGGATTGAGACACATAAACAGAAGTGAAGCGAACCTCAGGTGTGGTCTTGTTGAAGATGTCCTGACCCTCGATCACATCCTCCATCACTCTGTGTTTTAGCTGAGCGTATTCCTCCTCTGTCAGCTGGATGGACTCCAGTTCTGTCCCACAGCTCCGACACACTCCTCTGTCCAACAACACAAACACACTCTTCTGGACTGTAAAGTATTTACATTATTCTGATGTTCTGTCTCGCTGTGTTTTCAGTGATATCATACTGGTCTTAGTAGATATGATGTTTATCTAATTTGGGACTGAGATCAGAGCTGCAGTACAGAGTAAAGGTTTAGACAGCAGTAGTGTAAAGAGATGAGATGGATTTACACACCGGGGATCTACTGAAGTATACGTCCCTCTCCAGGTCTCACCTGGTAAACTGTAACGGGATAAAACACAGATCATCATCATCTTCAGATCATCTATTTCGATTACAGCAAAACACTCTGTTAAAGTGTGGAGGATGTGAAGAGGTTCTGGTGTGATGCTACAGAAATCTGACACAGTTGTACAGTTAGCTTTGTGCTACACAAGTGTGTGTGTGTGTGTGTGTGTGTAAATTGGTGAGTTACAGACGTTGCTGTGGTCCACTGTAACAAATCATTTTTCGTCACAGCAAATTTCCTTGATCATCATCATCATCGTCATCTCAGGTCAAGGCACCAGCTTGTGAGGGAGTGACACAGGGACAGAAGGTGATGAATTAATGAAACCATTCCATCCCTAATGAGGCGTTTTCTTACCTTTCAAACCACACTTTAATGCTCCTGACCAGCTTCTCCTCCGGATAAATCTGGTTTTCTCTCATGTAGCTCAGGATGGCCAGGAGTTCATCTGTGTGTGCACTCTGACTCACACCACTTTCGAATAAACAGCACCATGTCTCCTGAGTGGGCGTCAGTCCCTGATCTATCAGCTCGCTGTACAGATGCCATGCCGTCTCACGGTCACCATGGAGAACAGCCCCACTCACGGCATCACCATAATTCCTGGATGACGGTGTGATGAGCTTCTTAATGTCCACCAGAATGGTCAAAGCTTCGGTCCAGCGCTCGGTCTGACTCAGACCTTTCACAAACAGACTGTACGCTCCCGTGTCCAGAGTCTTAAAGCAGCTCTTCATAATGTCGTAGACGTCTGAAACCTCTGAGTGATGGCCACCAGAAACACAAAGCGTCAGATACCTCAGCAGCAGTTCGTACGGCAGGGTTCCATTTTCGACAGCGACGTAGTTGAGTAGAGATTTAGCGACGTTGAGGTCAGCCTCAGCGGCCAGCATTCCCTCCATCATCCTCAGCTCAAAGCGCTCAGGCCTGGACGAGCCGATTTTCAGATCTCTCCATTCCGAAACGCTCAGAGCCCGAGCGGGAATCTCAGATATAAACGCTGCACGGCCTTTCGACGAACCCGTGCTGACCTGATCCTGACCCGATCCCGATTTCCTCTTTAAAATATCAGCGGTTCTCCTGGCATTGCCGGCTGCAAACACTGACTTCGGGAATGAATCTCTCTCTCTCTGACTGAAGTCTCTCTGCTTGGTGCCATGAAACTCTGACGGTTTTCTGTTCCCTCTGGTACAGTAGGGGTGACCATTCAGCTGGTTAATCTTTAGTGGCGAACGGTGGTGATAAAGAGGGCGCCTAAGTAGGGGGCACAGATGCTTGAGACACATCCTCGAATTTGTTATAATAAAGGATCCCATTGCAAACTGCTCCGTCTGCTGATTTGACAGAACAGTAAAAACACAATTACAAAAAATAACGTTTAGCTTATTTTTATGTTCAATGAGTTGACAGTTGACTTTAAATCACATGGTGAAGAGCTCATAATAAGTGCTATCCATCTACTTTATTTATCTAGCCATAATAAACCTGACGTCACTCAACACGCATTACTGTCACTCTCATTAAAAATAAAGCAATAACACAAAAAAGAAATTTAAACTAGAGACCTAACCATAAAACGAATCTTCTTCTTGTCTTCCTTTACTTCAACAGAGTTCACTTACATTAAAACAACCTGAATATAAAAGAAACGTGATAAATACCTCAACTCCTCATGTAGGTATCACTAGCAAAGCAGCGACAGGCGTGACATCACAGCATCGCGACGAGTCCTGTCATTATTGTGCGACGGACGCGGAAATGTAAACAGTCGGTTAAACCGTATGAATATTTCTGAAAGGGAAAATAAACCTTCTGTATTTTTTTAAATTATCGGAATCTTTTTAGAAATTAGAACATTGCAGAAATGGCAAGCGACAAAACTGAACACTGGAAAGATATTCTGAAAAGAAGACTAGACTCCGTCCAATCTGGTGTGATAGCTTACTTATTTAATAAGCTAGCATGCTAACGGAGTTTCCATTCATGATTAGCATTACAGCTAATCATCAGCTGAATATCAGCAGGCAGAAAGACAGAGGAAATGTTATAAAATATGTTATAAAAATGGTTAAGGCTGGAAAAATGTCCTCAACAGCATTAAAGAGAAATAAGAGAATGAGATGAATGATAGTTCTATCTACTGTAATGGAGTGTAATGTCCAGGAGTCTGTGTGTTTCAGGGCTTTAGAAACTCTTTACAGAGAAGAAACACTCAGATGTCTTTGTTTTCCAGACCGCAGGAGTGAAGAAGAGAAGAAAGCCGAGGAGACGGAGCTCTTCACTAAGTTTTATACTGAATGGAAGGGAGGAGGGAGTAAAGACGGGACTTTTAAACACATCCCACGCTTCTACTACAGAGTGAGGGCCATTCTCACTGCGTAACACTGCAGATTACTCCTGATGGTGATCCAGGGCCGGGGTTTTCAAAAGCATCGTAACACAAATGATCACAGATGGGACAGACAGAGCTGCATCTTCAGTTTTAATCCTCAGTATTTACTTTATCGCTATGTTTGAATACTTTGTGTGAACGATTTTTAATGGATTTTTTCCACCTACAGTTCTCTGCTTTTCTCCAACTAATTTTTTTTAATAATGATAAATGTTTGTTTCTAAATTTTTTTAATTACATTTCTGTTTCTATTACTTTATACTGAATGCTCTGTTATCTGTGGTTGATGCACATTAACGGTCATTATGTCTCTGCAGCTTCCTGCAGAAGATGAAGTGCTGCTACAGAAACTGCGAGAGGAGTCGAGAGCCGTGTTTCTACAGAGGAAAAGCCGCGAGCTTCTCGACAACGAAGAGTTACAGGTCAGAAAGTCTTCTGTAAATGCTGCTCCTGTACAAATGCATGTGTTTCAGCAGAAGCTCTGAGTTGTTTCTTATGTTCGTGTGTCTGGTTTTGTCCTGCGTGTTACATGTAATGTTATATTTCTGTGCTCATGTGTGTTTTTTTTTCTCCTACAGAACCTGTGGTTTCTCCTCGATAAGCATCAGGTGCCTCCTACGAGCGGTGACGAAGCTATGATCAGCTACGAGAGCTTCCTGAAGGTCGGAGAGAAAGCAGGAGAAAAGTGCAAGTAGGTGGAGAGAAGAAATGGAAGCTGTGTTTAATGTCTGCTGTGTTTTAATATGACTCTTATCTTCATATTAATAAGACTCTTCCTCTTCTTCAGACTGTTCTTCACTGCCAGAGTGTATGCCAAGCTGCTCCATAACGACCCATACGGACGCATCTCCATCATGCAGTTCTTTAATTACGTCATGAGAAAAGGTGAGAGATATAATCAGGTGTGTGTGTGTGTGTGAGATCTGGACACACAGACGTGAAGGTTGTAGGTGTAGTGTAATGTGGATGCAGGTTAATGTCTGACCTCTGCTCTCCTCTTGTGTGTTTGTGCTCAGTGTGGCTTCACCAGACGAGGATCGGGCTGAGTCTGTACGACGTGGCAGGACAGGGATTTCTCCGTGAGTCTGTGAGTATCTCACACGTGTACACGTTTACAGTGTGTATCCCAGAGCCGTGAATCTCGACACACCTGCTGAGGTTTCTTCATGCTTGTGAACGCTGCAGAATCTTTCAAAAGAAAATCATGTTCCTTCATTCCTAATAAAGAAAAACCCAATTGAGCTTTCAGTGAAGTTAAAACGAGGAAACGCCTAATTACTGACACAATAAACAATTTTACTCACCTGGTTTTTCCATGTGTGTGTGTGTGAATCTGATCACACACACACACAGCTTGTACAGCTCAGTATACACCGATCAGCCATAACATTAAGACCACCTGCCTAATATTGTGTTGCTCCCCCTTTTGCTGCCAAAACAGCCCTGACCCGTTGAGACATGGACTCCACTAGATCCCTGAAGGTGTGCTGTGGGATCTGGCACCAAGATGTTAGCAGCAGATCTTTGTAAGTTGTGAGGTGAAGCTTCCATGGGTCCCACCTCTCAACTTACAGGACACAAATTTTAAACTTTTGATAGAAACTGACCACTGCAGACCGGGAACACCCCACAAGAGCTGCAGTTTTGGAGATGCTCTGATCCAGTGGTCTAGCCATCACAATTTGGCCCTTTTGGTCAAACTCACTCAAATCCTTACACTTGTCCATTTTTCCTGCTTCTAACATCAACTTTGAGGACAAAATGTTCACTTGCTGCCTAATATATCCCACCCACTAACAGGTGCCATGATGAAGTGAATAAGACTGAGTATCTCCTCATCTGGCTCTGGTCATAATGTTATGACTGACCGGTGTGTATAAACTGACAGCCACAGTTAGCTTCTCGTCCATCTTCCACAACAGTGTGACTGACGGGGTGTCCCTGTTAAAAAGTTTTCTATTGGTTAACGAAGAGCCGTTTGCTGAAGTGTGTGTGTGTGTGTGTGTGTAAGCAGCAGATTGGCAGCTGGTGTTATTGTGTTCTTTGTGTTTAGGATTTGGAGAACTACATCCTGGAGCTGATCCCCACTCTGCCTCAGCTGGATGGTTTAGAGAAATCCTTCTACTCTTTTTACGTCTGTACCGCCGTGCGCAAGTTCTTCTTCTTCCTCGATCCTCTTCGCACGGGTTCGTCTGTCTGCTGCAGTGTTTAATGCGCTTGATCCAGTCTCTCATTCACTCACCACGTTCACTGAATAAAGCCTGACTTCTTTTATTAAAGAGTAGTTAAGTGGTCATGTTTATTTTTTAAAAATGTTTTCAGGTAAAATTAAAATTCAGGACATCCTGGCTTGCAGTTTTCTGGATGACCTGCTTGAGGTAATGAAGATTGATTCAAAGTGTGTGTAAAATTATTATTAGTTATGAATTTTTAATAATTCATGTGTATTAATCTGCAGCTCCGAGATGAGGAACTGTCCAAAGAGAGTCAGGAGTCCAACTGGTTCTCCGCTCCGTCTGCCCTGCGTGTTTATGGTAAAATTTTTTTTAAAAAGTTCATTTGTTTAGAAAAATTATCAAAGCACTGTTTACTATTTCTGTTTTTAAAGATTGTGTCTAATTGTGTGTGTGTGTGTGTGTAGGTCAGTACCTGAACCTAGATAAGGATCATAACGGGATGCTGAGTAAAGAGGAACTGTCTCGCTACGGCACAGGAACATTAACCAGCGTCTTCCTGGACCGTGTTTATCAGGAGTGTCTCACCTATGATGGGGAAATGGTACACACACACACACACACACACTTATAGTGTGTATCACCACTCTTACTGTGTGCTTACAGTTTCTACTGTGTTTGATTTGTATTAGAAACTAGTTTTGATTTTTTTGCTCTGCATGTATTGTAACTGTAATTGTGTGTGTGTGTTTGTTTCAGGACTATAAGACATACCTGGACTTTGTCCTCGCTCTGGAGAACAGAAAGGAGCCGGCAGCGCTGCAATACATCTTCAAGCTCCTGGACATTGAGAACAGGGGCTTCCTCAACGTCTTTACTCTCAACTACTTCTTCAGGGTCAGAAAGAGATTTGAGTTTAATTCATTTTAATTAATTAATTACAGAGAGGAAACATGCTTTGCTTTCCTCTCTATTCTATTGTAAAGCCCTGCAGCTCTAAGGCTGTGTCCCAAACACCAGCATTTACTAGACAAAGAGTTCTTAGTAGAAGTCATTATAACACTGTAATTGCTGTGGTGTGTGTGTGTGTGTGTGTGTGTGTGTGTGTGTGTGTGTGTGTGTGTGTAGGCTATTCAGGAGCAGATGAAAATTCATGGTCAGGAGCCCGTGTCTTTTCAGGATGTCAAGGTATGTGACCTTTGACCACATTGCTTGACCGATTCATCATCTAACCAATTTCTCTCAAGCTGATAAAGCCACGAGGAAACGGAGTGTACGGGTCACTGAGTGTGTGTTACACAGTACTGCTGCAGCCTGGGTTTAATGTCTGAGCTGTGTGTGTGTGTAGGACGAGATCTTCGACATGGTGAAGCCCAGAGATCCGTATAAGATCACGCTGCAGGATCTGGTGAACAGCGGTCAGGGCGACACAGTCACCAGCATCCTCATCGACCTCAACGGCTTCTGGACCTACGAGAACAGAGAGGTTCTGGTCACCACCGAGGAGAGCAGCGCCATCGACCTAGACGACACGTGACCACAACACACACAGAGATGCCTAGGTGTAGTGTCCGAGTCTCTAGGTTTCACCAGTACTAGTGTCAATGCTGGAATTATTGGCACCCTCACTACTGTGTGTGTGTTAGATATGTTTTTTTCATGTTATATACCCATCTTTACTAAGGATAATAATTCTAGAGGAAGGTGTAAACAATTAACTTTAGTTAATTTTTAAATGAAAGATTTATTACTCAGGATGTTTCAATAGTTTATTAAAGTGAGTCACATTATGTACAGTTTTATTTAAACAAGTTTATCGTGAGTGAGTGAGAGAAAGAGAGAGAGATGTAAAGGAACTGTACAGAAATAAATGATACAGTTTTTCAAAGTTGTGATTGATGTAAACAGATTAAAGCAATTTCCTCATTTTTACATCTGTTTACATCACACACACACACACACACACACACACACACCTGTCAGAGAAGGAAATGATCTCATCAGGTAACGGTCAGTTGATCAGAATGACTGCAGGGTGAGAGCATATGCTAAGAGTCCAGCCCACTCATGACATCACAGACTTCACTTCATCACAAGATAACATCAGACTCACGACATTAAATTAACATCATCTAAACATCACCTAAAAAAAATAATCAAATAAATATAAAGTGAAAAATGTAATCTGTGAGATCAAACTCAATCTTCACACGATGAAACCTTCTGAATTAAAACAAAGATTCAGCGGTTTGATGATGGTCAGTTGATGGTCAGTTTGCACTAAACTGTGCCTCCTCTCTGCTTTTATTGGTTAATGTGAACGTTTCTGTAACCCTGTACGATTTGATTGGTCAGTGTGAATCTACTGGAAACACTTCTGACCGTCACAGAAGATAGAGCCATAGAGACTTATCCTTCAACTCCATGTTTAAATATAAGATTGAATATTCTTCCTACAGAAAATGATCAGTAACATGAGAGACTGCAGCTTCTGGAGCAGTGAAGGACACTGAGTGAGAAACAGATCACAGAAAGGGTTGATCTCTGTGAGACATCACATCACTTAGAAGCAGGAGTGGGGAAAAAAGTCAAGAGACAATCATGTGAGGTGGATCTCAGGAGGATCTCAGGTGCCTGTAGACAGGGTGCTGATGTTAAACGACACCTCATACTTTTTATCTGATTATAGTTATGTTTAAATCTGTGGAAGCTCCATTAAACAGCTGAGTTCCTGTCATCACTTACACTATATTGCCAAAAGTTTTGGGACATCTGTCTTCACCTGCACATGAATGTAATATGGAGTTGCCCCGCCCTTTGCAGCTATAACAGCTTCAACTCTTCTGGGAAGGCTTTCCACAAGGTTTAGGAGTGTGTTTATGGGAATTTTTCACCATTCCTCTAGAAGCACATTTGTGAGGTCAGACACTGATGTTGGACGAGAAGGTCTGTCTCACAGTCTCCACTCTAATTCATCCCAAAGGTGTTCTATGGGGTTGAGGTCAGGACTCTGTGCAGGACAGTCAAGTTCCTCCACACCAAAGTCGCTCATCCATGTCTTTATGGACCTTGCTTTGGTCACTGGTGTACAGTCATGGAAGAGGAAGGGGTCATCCCCAAACTGTTCCCACAAAGAGCATGAAATTGTCCAAAATGTCTTGGTATGAAGCTGAAGCATTAAGAGTTCCTTTCACTGGAACTAAGGGGCCGAGCCCAACCCCTGAAAAACAACACCTGAACTCAATGATCTGGAGGGGTGTCCCAATACTTTTGGCAATATAGTGTATGTTTTAACAGCTGTAAACAGTGGTTCCCTCACCAGACTCTCTCTCAGATTCTCTCTGTTCATGTTAATAAGACATAACTGTCTCAGCTCGTCATGTTACTGAGAAACCACACAGAAGTGAATGGGATCAGCAGTGAGGAGACGTGATGTTTGTGTTCTGATCAGATGATTAGACACAGGTGTGTAGCGTCTCGTCTTACTCCACCACTCAGAAGTGTAAAATCACAACACACACAGTTGTTAATGCACTTAGCGTGTATATATATGACCACACACACACACACACACACACACACAGCTGTAGATATGAACGGGTCAGGAGTGCACTCAGTTGGAATTGTTTCCTTGGTTAAATATATTATTATATAAAGGAAGGAATCAGTGATGTCACTCGGTCCACAGAGAGAGATTGATGTGGAGAAAAGGCACTTGATCACGAGGATGACTCTTGTTCCACTTCGAAGCTCATGTTGACGAAGGAACTCGTCCCTTCAGGCTGCTCCACAGTCGGGTTCTGATCTTTATCACGCTGCTGATTGTCGAAACGCCGCTGAGCTTCTTCAGAAAGACGGTCTTCCTCTGCTGCCTCTTCCTCCTGAGGACATGAAGCCCACATCACTTAGGTCTACACGATTTCGAAAACGTTGTAGGCTCTGTTTAAATGTGCACACACACACACAGTACCTCTTTCTTCATCCTGTAGTACTCATCGATTGCATACTGATACTTGGGTGTGGTGATGCCTAGCATTGATGCCAACTTCTCTCCCAGATAATCACACACTGAACACACACAGATTTCACATGTACACAATCTGGAGATCCGTGCTGATTACAGTAGAAATGTTTATGTGTAATATGTGGAAATAACTGAAAGCGTGCTCCTGGCTGTGCAGTGAGCTGCTGGTGGTGCTGGTGCTGGTACCTGAAATGGTGTTGGTGGCCATTCTCCACATGTGGAACCAGAAATATGGACCCCATGTCAATTTCGACTAGAAACACAGAGACATGGTGAGCTCATAGATCTTAGAGAGAAAACACACACACACACACACACACACACACACACGCACCGTGTCGATGGTGCTCATGGCAGTCTGTTTGCGCTGCTCCTCTTCCTCTTCCTCCTCCTCTTCCTCGTCGGTGCTGAACTCCTCCATAGTCTCACCACTGGCAAAGTAAATGGTTCTGCGTGGAACCTTCTGCTTCCTTGCTGAGTCACTGAGCTCCACGCTCTCAAAGTCCTTCACTACACTGGAGCTCTGGAACATTAGAGGCTCTTATTATTATTATTATTATTATTATTATTATTATTATTATAGGAATATGTGATGGTGAAAAAGAAACAGCTAGTTTTATACATTTTCAGTTCTACAATGTTTTTATGAATGTTACAGTTCTGGTTCTAGACACTTCAATCCATCTGGTTTTCTGGGTATTTTCACGATGATAGTGATGTATAAAACACCGGTTTGTGTATCTTTTGTACAAATTCAGTTACAGGAAGTGTGGGGAGATGTTAAATCTATCAGTCTGTTCTAAACAATCTAAGATTTTTCATAAAGCACATAGCAGGCAGAGCGAATGAATTCCTTCCTGAATCTAGAGCAGGAGACGTCTATCCTCTCTCCCGCTCGTGTCTGTGTTCTGAGGTTTCAGCAGAATTTTAGGATGATAATCATGAAGTCATGACTTTGTGTTCAATATGATCTGGGAAGCCTTTCTAGTACAGATCATTCTTTTTTTCACTTTTCTCTTGATACTAAAGTCTTCACAGTCTTTCTCACAAACCTGGTTTGCTCCGTCACATCAATCAACATGACCATGATCAGAAGCAGAAAGTCTGACTGCCGTCACAAGCAACAATCACAACTAAACTGAGACATTGTTCTGTGAACTTTTCCCTCGTTGTGCTGCAGGGTTCAAAAGTTTGCGCACTCACTGCACACAGAGGAGCAGAGCCAATCATCTGGAGATCCTGAACCCTGAGACTGAGGAGGCTCGAGAACATACACCAATCAGGCATAACATTATGACCAGTGCCAGGTGCCGTGAATAAGACTGAGTATCTCCTCATCATGGCCCCTGTTAGTGGGGGGGATATATTAGACAGCAGGTGAACATTTTGTCCTCAAAGTTGATGTTAGAAGCAGGAAAAATGGACAAGTGTAAGGATTTGAGCGAGTTTGATGAAGGGACAAATTGTGATGGCTAGACCACTGGATCAGAGCATCTCCAAAACTGCAGCTCTTATGGGGTGTTCCCGGTCTGCAGTGGTCAGTATCTATCAAAAGTGGTTCAAGGAAGGAACAGTGGTGAACCGGAGACAGGGTCATGGGCGGTCAAGGCTCACTGATGCACGTGGGGAGAGAAGGCTGGACCGTGTGATCCGATCCAACAGACGAGCTACTGTTGCTCAAATTGCTGAAGAAGTTAATGCTGGTTCTGATAGAAAGGGGTCAGAATACACAGTGCAGGACGGGTTAGCAAAAGGGGGACAGACACGATATTAGGCAGTTGGTTATAATGTTATGGCTGGTCAGTGTAAATCATCAGAGGTTTGAGGAGATCTGTGTGAAAATGTTCCAGGAGAATTACAGAGGGTTTATAATGCGGTCATCAGCCCTGGACAGCAGGGCGGGACTCTACAGTAAGAACAAACTGAATGTGGGCTTTTAGCTTTAAACTGAAGTGGAAAGTGACCTCAGTCTCCATCCCAGGACTCGTTTATAAACCGGTTTATAGTGTTTACACTCCGTATTTACACAAAGAAACAGTTCTATTCTGCACGATGACAAACAGAAATGTGTCCTGTTTCACTATAGGAGTACAACATAATGCATTTACATTTCATCAATAAATAAGGAGCTACACCTACAACAGAACATGAAGAAATAAGAACCTCGGGGTTTTTACACTTTAATTAAAAACATTTAATAACAAACAGATGCGCGTGGGTCGATTAGTTTCAGGCTAACTTCCTTAGCAACAGCTAACGAACCGAATTACTTCTACTTTACACACCAAAACCACACGCTGTGAATAAAACCAAGCTAAACAGATTTTTAAAACGAAATCGCATGATTTATAACAGTCCACCTACTTTCTCAGGTTCCATAGTTTGTCCCAGAGACACGTTAGTGTTTGTAAGATACAGTGACAGATCCGCCATTTTCCTTCTTTCTTTTCTTTTTTTTTTTGTTTTGATGCTCAACTTGACGCTTTATTATTTTTTTCCCCACCCGTTTTTCCCCGCCAACTTCCGCCATCTTTTTCTTCTTCGTTGGTTTTTAAATCCATCCATTTAAATCTTCAGCACCCTCTTTCGATCCTTGTGGAAACTGATGGGATGTAAAGGTTAGAATTATTTTCACTTATTATTAAAAATAAATAGAAGACAATCATTTTGATCCCACTACAGTTTGCTCAATTTTACACACACGTACGTGTTTGTCAGTCTTAGGAGAACTATTGTTTCCTATATATTATATCCTTTAGGTTTTTTTTTATTTGCAACAGGATACTATCAAATATCCCAAACTCTGGCTTCAGGATATATTATTGATTATGATTTTTCATTCTGGTGTTTCTTGAACTGAGATGCTTTCCTAGAAAATAATTCAGTGCATGTACAAATCAGTGTTTAATCGTTGGAGCTGACGGTTATTTTCTGTTCTCCCTGTGTAGTCTTTTACCCCCTGTTTAGTGCGCTTTATGTCCAATATAAACCCCCTGGGGTTCAGCCAGGAGGAAGAGTGCGCTGTCTGTAAGATCGAACCGCTTTCACACTCTGCTGAATCACATTGAGACTTAGCGACCCCTAGTGGTCTATTATAAAATAGCAAAAACAGCACCAATCCGGACTCTACCGTTTATAAAGAAAGGGGTTCCGTACACAAACGACAAAAACAATACATTATCATAAACCCGATGTGTCATACCTTTAAATGTGTGTATATAAGAACTATGTTGTCCATGTGTGTTTATAAAGGAGAACAGCTATAGAACATGACTGTGTGTGATGCGTGCACCCCTATAAGAACAGACAGATGGTATGTACCCGGTAGTGTTGAAAGCGGAGCAGCTCGGGGGTGTTTGTTGTTGTCGGGGGAATTTTTGTCTGGTGGTAAATTTCCTTCTCCCCGCCGCCCCCGGTGTAACGGTTAGATAAAGGTTTCGGTTTCCCCCGCCTTTATTGTTGTTATTTTGGTAGTGAAGCGGTCGTTTATTTCCTCTCCTCGTCACACCGCCATGGCTCTGCGCGGCAGTGTCGGGGCCTCGGCGTTACCCAGCGAGCTCATCGTGCACATCTTCTCCTTCCTGTCGGACCGGGACAAGCTGCGGGCCTCGGCCGTGTGCACGCGCTGGAGGGAGTGTCTCTTCTACCCCGCGCTGTGGAGCGAGCTCAAACTGCGATTCGGTAGCGGGATCGGAACCGGACCTAGAGCGGGGCAGGGATCGGGATCAGGATCAGGATCCAGACCGGAGGAGGAGGAGGACACCCCGAGGCTCGAGTTCCTCATGCGGCGGTTCGGCTCGTTCGTGCGCGAGCTGCACCTGGAGTTCGGCCCACTGGACGCGTGCGGAGGAGAACCGCAGAGTCACGAGCGCTGGAGAACCGCGACACTCACCTACCTGCAGCACGTGCTGTGTGTGTTCAGCAACCTGAGGAACAACAGGTACATTCCCAAATAAACAACAACAATGATGATGTTTTCATTAATAACAACAAAAATACATTTTATTCATGTATAAAAATGGCAGAATAGAGAGAAATAAATAATTAAAAATTGAAAAAATGAATAAATAATAGGTCAGAATATTTACGTAATAATAATGTGAGAATGAAAGTTGTGGTTGTTAACTGAGGAGGTATTCTGTGTGTGTGTGTGTGTGTGTGTGTGTGTGTGTGTGTGATTTAATTTGCAGTTGGTTAACAGATGAGTTTGATGAAAGTGTGTAAGGAGAGTTGCACAGTTGTATTTACTGTATTTACATTTTTTGAGGAGTTCCATACGGCCGCTTTAATATCCGGTCTCCGTGTGTGTGTGTGTGTGTGTGATTGCTTCATTTAACCTCAGACTGATTAAAGAGGATTAAACACCAGACTTTAGTTTTTTTGTGAAACCTGTGTTTGTCTGAGCGAGACTCCAACATTAAACCACATCTTAAAGTGAATTATCGTTAAGGAGGAACTTCATGTCTTTGTAGCACATCATCTTCATCATGAAGAACAGTGTTACTGTACACTGAAAAACAAATCACACAGTAAAACCTGCTGCTTGGGTAATGATGTATTTTATTCAGGAGTGGTCATGAACATGGAGTGATAAGATAAATCTTTATTCGTCCCACAGTGGGGACATTCCCACTTTAAAGTAGCAAAGTAGAAAAAATGTGCAAATATGAAACAGAAAAATAAGGAATCTACATAAATACAGAAGAAAAAATAAATGATGCGGATGGGGCGTGGCTCAGTGTTTACTGCAGTGTTTAATCTCATTCTGTTAAACAGTTGACCTGGTCACCTCGTCCACTCGGTCACACACACCATCTAACTCTCTCTGAATCCTGAAACAGCGCTCTGTTTATCCGGTCACTACCTGATGATGTCATCAGTGTGCGCCGCTGCTGGAACCTTCCCTCCAGGCCAGACCATTTAAAATCTCGAAAATACTTGTTTTGTATTTCGAGGCAGTTGTGCTGGAGTGATGGAGATACTTCTGTCTGATCCGTGATGTCTGATTATCCATCCAATGGGAATAGGAAATGGACTTCAAAATATCATCATCATCAGACTCTATCAGAGTTTAGAGTTTCTTCAGACGTGTTAGCGTGCAGTGTTGTGGAGACGTCCTGTCCTGTCCTGTCCTGTCCTGTCCTGTCCTGTCCTGTCCTGTCCTGTCCTGTCCTGTCCTGTCCTGTCCTGTCCTGTCCTGTCCTGTCCTGTCCTGTGGCCTCAGTGTGATGTTATAAAGCTCAGCAGCTCTTTAAACACACTTCTGGATTTTACTGTTTGTGAAAAGCTCCGAGTTTCATTATTACACACCGCTGCTGCCCACAGTCAGGGCTACTCCTGTTCTCCCACACAAAAGGCCACGGTGTGTGTATGGGTGTGTGTATGGGTGTGTGTATGGGTGTGTGTGTGTCTCAGGAATAGTACGTTCCTAATGGTCAGTGTGACCTGACCCACATCAGCACAGTCCTGTGGTAGTTGAGGGAATCTGACCCAAGTGTTATGTTGCAGGAACCTGCAGAAGCTCAGTGTGTATGGAGACACCTTCGTCCTTCAGGATGTTGTTCTGCAGGACGGCTCTTACCTCAACCAGGTGGACCGAGGAGGCAAGAAAATCAAAGAGTACGTCTGGTTCACTCACCATGATAACAACAGCTCTGTGACACTACACTACACTACACTACACTACACTACACTACACTACACTACAGAACACTACACAACCCTACACTACACAACACTACACTACACTACACAACACTACACTACACAACCCTACACTACACAACCCTACACTACACTATACTACACAACACTACACTACACTACACAACCCTACACAACACTATACTACACAACACTACACTACACTATACTACAGAACCCTACACTACACTATACTACACAACACTACACTACACTACAGAACACCACACTACACTACACAACACAACCCTACACTACACAACCCTACACTATACTACACAACACTACACTACACTATACTACACAACACTACACAACCCTACACTACACAACCCTACACAACACTATACTACAGAACACTACACTACACTATACTACACAACCCTACACTACACAACCCTACACTACACTACACAACACTACACTACACTATACTACAGAACACTACACTACACTATACTACAGAACACTACACTACACTACACTACACAACCCTACACTACACTACACAACACTACACTACACTATACTACAGAACACTACACTACACTATACTACAGAACACTACACTACACTACAGAACACTACACTACACTATACTACAGAACACTACACTACACTACAGAACACTACACAACACTACACTACACTACACTACAGAACACTACACTACACTATACTACACTACACTACACTACACTACAGAACACTACACAACACTACACTACACTACACAACCCTACACTACACTACACAACCCTACACTACACTACACAACACTACACTACACTATACTATACAACCCTACACTACACAACACTACACTACACTATACTACACAACACTACACTACACTACACTACCCTACACTACACTACACTACACAACCCTACACTACACTACACTACCCTACACAACCCTACACTACACAACCCTACACTACACTACACAACCCTACACTACACTACACTACCCTACACAACCCTACACTACACAACCCTACACTACACAACCCTACACTACACAACCCTACACTACACTACACTACAGAACACTACACTACACTATACTACAGAACACTACACTACAGAACACTACACTACACTACACTACAGAACACTACACTACACTATACTACAGAACACTACACTACACAACCCTACACTACACTACACTACAGAACACTACACTACACTACACTACAGAACACTACACTACACTATACTACAGAACACTACACTACACAACCCTACACTACACTACACTACCCTACACAACCCTACACTACACAACCCTACACTACACTACACTACACAACCCTACACTACACTACACAACCCTACACTACACAACCTTACACTACACTACACTACACTACCCTACACTACACTACCCTACACTACACTACCCTACACAACCCTACACTACACAACCCTACACTACACTACACAACCCTACACAACACTATACTACAGAACACTACACTATACTACACAACACTACACTACACTACACTACCCTACACAACCCTACACTACACAACCCTACACTACACTACACAACCCTACACTACACAACCTTACACTACACTACACTACCCTACACTACACTACACTACCCTACACTACACTACCCTACACAACCCTACACTACACAACCCTACACTACACTACACAACCCTACACAACACTATACTACAGTATACTACACAACACTACACTATACTACACAACACTACCCTACACTACACTACCCTACACAACCCTACACTACACAACCCTACACTACACTACACAACCCTACACAACACTATACTACACTACACTACACAACCCTACACTACACTATACTACACAACCCTACACTACACTACACAACCCTACACAACACTACACTACCCTACACTACACTACCCTACACAACCCTACACTACACAACCCTACACTACACTACACAACCCTACACAACACTATACTACAGAACACTACCCTACACAACCCTACACTACACAACCCTACACTACACTACACAACACTACACTACACTATACTACACAACCCTACACTACACTACACAACCCTACACAACCCTACACTACACTACCCTACACAACCCTACACTACACTATACTACACAACACTACACTACACTATACTACACAACACTACACTATACTACACAACACTACACTACACTACACAACCCTACACTACACTACACTACACAACCCTACACTACACTACACAACCCTACACTACACTACACAACCGTACACTACACTACACTATACTACACTACACAACACTACCCTACACTACCCTACACTACACTACACAACACTACACTACACTATACTACACAACACAACACTACACTATACTACACAACACAACACTACACTATACTACAGAACACTACACTACCCTACACTACACAGCCCTACACAACACAACCCTACACTACACTACCCTACACCACACTACACAACCCTACACTACACCACACTACCCTACACCACACTACACAATACAACCCTACACAACCCTACTCTACACAGCCCTACACAACCCTACACAGCCCTACACTACACAACCCTACACAGCCCTACACAACCCTACACAGCCCTACACTACACACTACACAGCCCTACACTACACAACCCTACACTACACTACACAACCCTACACTACACAGCCCTACACAACACTACACAGCCCTACACAACACAGCAGGAACTCTTTTGCTATTTCTAGAAACTTCATGTCTTTATTTTCTGACCTGAGGACCCAGTGCTGGTGTGAAACCTGCTGAAGTTCTCCTGTAGCTCTGAGCCAGTGGCGCACACTGATGACATCACTTAACAACAGCGAGGTGCTTTTAATGTGGAATTTCACATGAAACCTCTCTCTCTCTCTCTCTCTCTCCCCCCTCCCCCAGGATCCAGCAGCTGTTTGAGGACTTCCTGTCCAACAGTAGACAGTTGAAGTGGCTCTCGTGCTCCTTCATGCCGGGTGTACTGACCCCACGCTCTCTGTCCTCGTTGTCTAATCTGAGCGCTGAGACTCTGCAGCACCTGAGTCTCCTGGACCACCAGACGTCCAGCCTCTTGCCGTCCTCAGAGCTGCAGTGTCTCTCCAACCTACGCTCGCTCTCCATCGACTACTGCGACTTCTCCTCCTCCATGTGCCAGCTGTTAGCTGACACCAACCGAGCGCCGCTGTCACGTTTATCTCTGCTGCTCAACGGCGCCTCCCTGGAGGCCCGCTCTCTGGACAGCACCGCGGCCGATTCAGACCTGAAGGCCCTGACGAGGAGAAACGCGGACCTGCGAGTGTTCCTGATGGCGCTGGACGTGTCTGACGAGGTGCTGGAGATCGTCCTGAAGCCCAGCCTGCCTCTCGAACGGATCCACGTGGACTGTTACGTCGCGCCGCTCAGCGACGCCGTCCTCGAACGCGTCTCGCTGCAGTACCATAAAACGCTCACACACTTCGTCCTGACCAGAGACGACGGGCGGTTCCCCGACCTGAGCGGAAACAGAAATGAGGATCCGCTGGTGCTGCTGGCGTGGAGATGTGTTCATCTCTCTGTGCTCGTCATCCACGGTGAACACACCTCTCAGCTTTCTCCAATCACGTCCACACTTTATCTTCTAGTGTACCGTCCCACAGCGTCGCTGAGTGCTGGACTCTGATTGGTCACTTGGTGGTGTTGAGTAGAAGTCTGGAGTAAATCAGAAATCCTTTTAGGGGAATATTCTAAATAAGATTCTGAATCTCTGTGTACCATTTTTACACATCAGAAATATCTGACCTCCGTTTCTTCACCTCTCCCTCAGGTTACACGGTGTGGTCTCACAACCTGGTGGCCATCTCTCGGCTGCGTGGCTCCAGTCTGCGCGTGCTGGATGTTTCGGAGGAGAGCATCGACTTCGACCCGGACCAGGCGTTGTTCTCTAAGGGCGACCCGGTGCAGACGCTGGTGAAGGAGGTGTCTCAGGGTCTGGGCCGCGCCTGGCACCCGTCCATCGCCACGGAGAACAGCGCCATCGTCAACGACCCTACGCTGCACTTCCACCGCGAGATGCAGAGCTTCAGCGAGAACGTCTAGATTCTCTCTCTCTCTCTCTCTCTCTCTTTTCCTTTCTTTTTTTCCTAATGTGTGTTAATGCTACGTGTGTTGTTTTTTTCTGCTGATCACATGCCCACTGTGAGCTCAAGCTCATTTACATTCTCACACACACACACATATATATTAATTATAATACACACACATTTATGTAGTGTGTGTGTGTGTGTGAATGTACGAGCTACACTTCAGTGGTCTCATACTACACCTCTTTATTATTTCCTGAGTCAGCTCTGTTCTTCTGTTCCTCCTCTGTGAGGCAGAAGAAGTGTCACATTTTCTTTCTTTTTGCTTTGCTGCTTTTCCTTCTGGATTTTCTCTGTTTCTTCTCCTCGCAGTGCGATGTAACGCTCTGTATTTGTACGTAACGCCAGTTACATTTATTTCCTTTTATTTCCTGTGTGAATGAATCCTCTGTGTTGGTATGTGTCGTGTTTAACCAGTATTATTAGCGCTATATATTTATATCGCTCTATATATATCCAGCTTACGGATAGTCGCCTATAAGTTTAGTAGCTCGCTGATGAGTGGACGCTGGAGAGGGGCTTTATTATTATTATTATTATTATTATTATTATTATTTTTAAAAACTGCTTCGTTCCTAAAATCTGGATCTGGAGTTACCTCAGACTATCAGCTCCATCACGATCAGGCGAGACGAGTCTTCCAGCTGAGTGCGAGAAGCTGAGAGATGATTGGCTGGATCCTGGCAGCCTCCCACTTTGTTCATCACTTCCTGTTGGCTAGATTCCTCAGTGACGATGATGACGATGATGGTGTGTTTTTTTTTTTGTTTTTGTTTTTTTTAAGCATACATTTTGGCTTCACAAAGAGTCCTTTAGCACACAATCAGGACTCTCGCTCTGTCTCAGGTAGGAGATTGGAGATGATGATGATGATGATGATGGTTTGGTTACTTTGAAGGTTTTCAGTTGTTCTGGTCAGTTTGTTTTTAATTTGGTTCTTCTCCTGAGGTCTCAGGTCACAGGATCTCAGGATCTGGATGCTTTTCCTCTTTGGGCTGAGTTGTGTGATGTTTGCGCTCTTCCAGACCACACACGCTGTTTGCTTTTTGTTTTGTTTTTGGGATTTATATTTTATGGGGTTTTTCCTCTCTGCTGTTTTGAAGCACATTCAGGAGAACTGGAAACAGGAAAGCCGCCTGCTCAGTGTTCAGTTCAGACCCCAGCCTTCCTAAAAGGTGCACTTTTTCAAACTCAATTTGAGAGAAAGGTCTGGTCTGGAGTCGTGAGTGACAGCAGGACGTGTTTCAGTGCTTCCTCTTGACTTTCGCTGGTCGCGTGCTGACCTCTCCCCATCTCGCCTTGTGTCTTTATCCTCGGCTGAGAAGGACACGGAGCCTGAATGAGGCTGAATGGTGTTTTACCGTCCCGATCGTGCTGCCAAAAAAACCTGGAGATAACGATATTGTGAGCGAAATATCATGATACATCGTATAATCGTATAATCAGCAGCACGTGCCTAGATGCAGGAAAAACCTGTTTTTATATTTTGTTGTAATCTCAAGGGTGTAGGGCAGAGTATCAGCCAAAATAAGGTGAATCCCACAGTGAGCTGTGTGTGTGTGTGTGTGTGTGCGCGCGTACATGAGAAGGAGGAACCGTTTTAAAACCCTGCATGCTGATTAGCGTGTTTACCTGAGAGTCAGCTTTCTATTTTAGTATCATACCAAAAACCCAGAGAAGTCTTCTATATTTGTACATATTATTTTTCCTGGATGTTAATTTCTGCTGGTGTGAGTCGGAGGGAGAAGAACGCTGAAGCGCTGAGGCGTCTGCGCCGTGCCTAAATCCAGACTAGCTTTCACGCTCGTGTTTGTGAGTAATGTGTTACTGACATAGCGTATTCAAAACATCTGTGGTGTGTGTGTGTGTGTGTGTGTGTGAGAATGTGTGAATGGGTGTCAGAGCAGGAGGCATGAACCACTTTTTCTCAGCGGTGAACAGGAAGTGGCCGTTCTCAGGGTGCGTGTGGGTGAAAAGCGCAGGTTCAGCTCAGGCCTCTTTATTCATCGCGACACGGTGAGGATCGTTGGTGCGAATCATTCATCCCGAAAAGGACAGGGCGCAGTCCTCGTGCTGATTGGATGATCTGGAGTGTGTAGATTGCAGGTCTGTGTGGTGGTGATGTCCTGAGCAGACGGTTGAGATTGTTGTATATCTGCTGGAGTGAAATGCTGAGAGGAGAACCTGTCCTGACGTATCGTGCTTCAGTTTATCGCCACCTGATGACGCAGGAAAAAGAAAAAAAGCGAGTCGCTGGAATTTCATTTTGTCAGCTGCCAAAGATCTCGGAGCCACCCCGGCTCGGTCCCGGACCTCTTTCCCGCCGCTCCGGGGCTCGGGTCGAGGCGTGTTGCGGTTCCGCAGCTGTGCTGTGGCCTCGTTATTATTCCGGGTTACCACCAGTATAGATCTCTCGTATATAAATGCACCTGTTTTCACTGTGAAGAGCGAATGTACTTTAACCCGAGGTCCTTCTATCAGACCTGCTATAAGCTGCTATGAGACGTGTAAGGAACATTCCACTGGGGAGTCGAGAAAACACGGCCAAATGTCTGCGTGAAATACAGATATACCTTTCTTTTTTCTTTACTTTTTTATTTCCTTTTTGTTTTTTTCCCTTGATTTGGATCTGAGGGTCAGCAGGCAGCTGAGATTAACCTTTACAGAAAGGCTGCCTCGGTTTGGCTAGGTGCAGGACATTTCTTTTCTTCTTAGGGCAGTTACTGGATCTTTTTTCCCGTCAGTGGCTTGGGCGCGTATTGACCTCGCGCCGGCCGGCGAGACGAGAAGGCTAAGGCCCGGGGAGACCGACCCCTCCGTAAAGGCTCTTGGCCGGTTTAGCGTTCCGGCCGCATCAGAACAAACTATGCAAGTGGAACCGTGTACGTCCCGTACGATGCAGACGATCCGGTGGCTCTTAACCTCTTTTCTTTCTGTCACTTAAACGGAAAGGTCACTCGCAATTACACTTGGCCTTATTCTTCTTCTTCTTCTTCTTCTTCTTCTTCTTCTTCTCTTTATTATTATTAATATTATGACTCTTATTATTGTTTTAAGATCTCGATTCTTCGGAAGCCGACTCCGTTCCGTGGGTTCAGACGTGGTCTCTGTGAGACTGGCCAGCAGGCCCCAGTTATTAATATGTGGTACGAATGTTGTGCATTTGTTTAAAATCAGGATAGTCTGCAATAACGCAGTGGCCATCAGCGGGGCGTGTGCAGTGTGACCACCGCGCTGCGCTGCTTCTAAACGTCATGGCGAAGTCGAATCACACCTTACAGCGCGGATAGGTGTCGGGCGTGTGCGGCGTTGCACTTTATATCGCAATCTTCATTACTGCCATCTACAACAGAACACTTTTTTCTCTCTCTCAAGCGTTAAACTGAAGGGGTGGAGCTTAAGTTCGATCTGATCACGTACGCCGCCATGTTACATCACGAGCTTCTGTTTCCTTTTCCTCGGGTTCGGCTAGAGTGTAGTGCACAATTCTAACTTTTATGGCACACTACAGTAACATGTTTTCTAGCAAGCCGATAATGACTAGCTATGTTGACTAGCTAGAGTTATCGGTCACGTCGTGTAGTTACAGTCTGTAGATTACGCTAACACACTACGTCAGGTCGGACGAACACAAAGCACTCGATCGGTAAGCTCCGCCCTCGTTGACTGAAACATTGGCACAGTGAGGTTTTAATCTCTCATTTTGAACGTTGCGATATAACGCTAACAGCCACGCCCAGGCTCATGGGTATATATACATATATATATATATATACGTGACGTGTACCTCAATGCCACATCTGATATAAATGTGTGCGTCCGGGTTCTGTTTATGAACATGGAGAACGTTTATAAGCGTTGTTTTGTTTTTGCAAAAAAAAAACTTGAGAATAACTGGTTGTACCATCTCTTAAAGAAGTGTAATATTCGGGCAGGTGTGTTGCGTCTGCTCTTTTGTCTCCAGTGAGCACATAGCGTTGATTTTATAATGTACATCTCTAAACAGGAAGTCCTCTGGCACACGGGGTGAACATGCCAGGCAGGGAGAGATTTTAATCATTTACAGAAAGAGATCTGAGATCTGTTTCAGCATAAAACGAAGGAAAAAAACTACCATCCAAACAAAGCCTAACTGACGTGTTGGATAAAAACCAGCATGATTGTTGATTTGAATCAATGTGGAATGAATGCAATTTCTTTTAATCGATAAATAAAAGTGATTAAGAAAGAAACACGCCTCTGCTGTCGTGATTTAATATTCTGATATCAACATTTGATCCCATAACCTCAAGAAGAGCTTTCTTTAAACCAACATTCTCCAGCATTAAACACTGAACTTTTATCAGAAACACTCTTTAGATCCTAACCCTGTAGAAATAGAATTTTCTTCTTATTTACAGTTTCTAATAGAAAGATTTTAAAGTGACTGAATTAACGAAATGACATAATCCCCGCCCACTGGCGAAAAAGAGCCAATCAAGTTTAAAGTGAAGTTACTATTTTATCCCTAATGGGAATCCGAGGAAGAAACCTTGAGAGGAACCAGGCTCAGAAGGTAACCTCATCCTCCTTTGGGTGACACTGGACAGTAAATAATGTAAATGTTGGTAATGTCCTCTCTGCAACAGCAACCAAGAGCTCTTGAACGCATAGGTCAGTGTAGTTTCTGAGGTCATTAGCACTAATTCCTTCCTGCTGAAAGCTGACCGATGCAACGGCAGGTCAGAACCTGTCCACAGCAGTCCCCTGGGTCACAGGCTGTCCACTCAGATCTATCCACAGCAGCAGTGACCACCATCAAGTTGCTCAGTGGTTTAATCATTATGTTTTTAGCTCTCAGTGAGCTTTCTTTTTATAGAAGATTGTAGGTGCTGATCATTTATCAGCTTATACATGCCCAAAAACCTGTACAAGAACTGACCTTAAAGAAGCCCAGTGGAATAAAAGTGACTCCGGCAGTTTACTGATAAACCAGTACTAGTGAATAGTTTTGTTCTGGATTTAAAGTGCATCATGGGTAAGAATACTGCACATTCTGCAGGGAATAAGATGCAGTCTTTGGCAACTAGGGAAGAAATCTGGACACAGTGTTCATAGAAGGACAAATTTTATTAACGTTCTCGTTCACATTTCTGCAATAAAGCATCCGCTCTATAAATATGCAGACTAGAGGGATGGTTCTGCAGCGTCACGAAAATCACTAGATTCTGTGTATGTACACCTTTTATTCACAATACTGATGCAAGTGCCATATTTACACATCATCGTTTCAGCTAATTATTTATAAGTAAAAATTATTAAATATGACTACAACAAAGATGAAGACCTGGGAGTCCTATGCCATTTCAATCGAGATGAACATCTACTCCATATCTACAGCGTCAGCACACAGCAGGAGGCACGCGGCCGTGTAGCAGACCTTACAGCTGTTTGAACAGCTTCGTCCCAGTGGAGATTCTTCTCAAAAAATTCAATAAAGAAATGTGATGACATGTAAGGAGGAGTCACGAGAGAAAGTCAGCCCCTGAAGACAGAAACAGGAAGTAACACAATGCACCCTTGTTCACTAAAAGTAAGTTCTGGTTAAATCCCAGAATTTCCTGTGTCTCAGTCTAATCAGCACGGCTCCTGCTGAAAGATCGAGCGGATCTCAGTGGAAATTACCCAGAAGTCATTGCATGTTATACACACTTTATAATCTGATGCACACTGATTAGGGGAAGTCAGCAAAGGTGCATTAAGCAGGAACACACAGTGGAGGATAGAGAGAGAGAGAGAGAGAGAGAGAGATGACCAGAGGGATGGACCAGGGGCTCAGATGATGTGTGCAGATGGAGGTTGTTCAGGTGGCTGCTCACTGCCTGGAGGTGAAGGTCTGGATGGAGGTTCAGGTGAAACGTGATCAGTTGGAGGTCTCATCAGTGGAAATGCTGCATGGGGAGGCAGTGGAATTCTGGGAAAAACTCCAGGAGGAAGAGGAGGAGGGGGTCCTCGCACTGTGGATAAAAACAACGCAAGTTACAAAGGATGCCGTCAATGTTTATGTGAAGTTCGAGTTCGAGTGAAGTTAAACTCACTGGTCAGAGGAGGCGGAGGGAAGAAGTCTGGACGGTAAACCCGGCGAGGGAAATGAGGGTCTCGGGGGTCCACTGGAGGAAACGGAGGAAGAGGCCCTGCCCTTACATCAGGACCAGGCATCGCACGTCCACACTGTAACACACACAGACACTGAACTTTTAAAAAAATAGCATGGAGACATTTCACAAAATAAAACAAACGTATAGAAACGGTTCAAATCTGAAGTTCTGGTAAAATAAAAATGTAAAGAAACGTACGTCTCGGATCCCGTTCTCACTAAAGCCAGCTCCTTCTCCTCCGAATGATGATTCTGCAGAGAAAAGAGGAAACAGCAGGAACAAGCTGTAAGGTCATCATCTGTGTGCTGGACAGTGGTGTGATGTGGAGCGTTCTGATTGGCTGAGAGCAGGACAGCGTGTTACTCTCTTCAGTATATTACACAGATTTTACCTGATTTGTCGTTGTAGTACGCTTCAGTAGGAAGTGGCGCTCGCAGGAACGGGGCTGAGAGAGGTCTTCTGAACACTAGTCCTGGATCTGGACCTGGACAAACAGGTTTAATGTCCATTTAAGCTTTAAGGCTTGAAATACAGAGATTAATCAGAATTCTACATGAAGACTCGGTTTAGTCATTCTCAAGTTCTGCCTTTCTTCCTGTGACAGCACTGTACTGAACTCTGTACCTGGAGGGCCCAGACTCCTGCGCTCTCGTTCTCTCTCTCTCTCTCTCTCCCATGTCGGGGAGCCTCCTTCAGAGTAAGAAACACTCCTGTCCCCTTCCAAACCACCAGGGGGGGCTGAGAGAGGGAGAGAGAGAGGGAGAGAGGGAGAGAGAGAGGGAGAGAGAGGGGGAGAGAGAAAGAGAAATAAATAAACCTGACTGAAAGTGTAGAAGTGTTAAGTAAAACATTTTTTTAAATTATATAATGCAAAAGAACAGTATTGTGTTTTTTTATAGAACGGTCACCTCTGCCGCAGGGCATCATGGGAAACTGTGGAGAGACTCTGGGAGGTCCATCCATCAGAGTGGGAGGAGACAGGAAGGGCCGAGTTTCAGAGGGGGGGCGACCGAGTGGAGACGGACCAAACGGAGATCTTTCACCTGGTGGATTCACACACACACACACACACACACACACACACACACAGTGTAGTAAGTCCCTAAAACACTGCAGGATTATCATTATGAAAAAAAAAGATTTTTATATTATTTCACCTCTAATGAGCGGAGCACGAGCCTGGGGGTTTTTCTCCATCAGCTCCAGTTTAAACTGCCAGTCCGTTAATCTGCAAAACAAATACATAACACTGCAGTAACACGCCGTGAGAGTACGTACTGTCCAATAAATATTACAGTGAAACGTGTAAAGGAGATATGTGGTGGTCAGTCCCACCTCTGGCGCAGCACTGAGTTTTCTCTCTTCACATCAGTGAGGTCTCGATCTGCAGCTCGAGCAGCCAGCTACAACACCAACATCACAACATCAGAGTACGGCTAATAACAAGGAACTTCGCCATGTCAATTACACTCATCAGCCATAACATTAAGACCACCTGCCTAATATTGGGCTGCTCCCCCTTTTGCTGCCCAAACAGCCCTGACCCGTCGAGGCATGGACTCCTCTAGATCCCTGAAGGTGTGCTGTGGGATCTGGCACCAAGATGTTAGCAGCAGATCCTTTAAGTCCTGTAAGTTGCTAGGTGAGACCTTCCTGGGCTCCATCTCGCAACTTACAGGGTTTAAAGGATATTTTTGATAGATACTGACCACTGCAGACCGGGAACACCCCACAAGAGCTGCAGTTTTGGAGATGCTCTGATCCAGTGGTCTAGACATCACAATTTGGCCCTTCATCAAACTCACTCAAATCCTCACACTTGTCCATTTTTCCTGCTTCTAACATCAACTTTGAGGACAAAATGTTGACTTGCTGTCTAATATATCCCACCCACTAACAGGTGCCATGATGAGGAGATACGCAGTCTGATTCACTTCACCTGGCACTGGTCATAATGTTAGGGCTGACCATTGTGTATATAACATCCATAAATCATTTCAGGCAGAGAGAGCCAGCGTGAGATGATGAGACAGAGCAGAACATCTCACCCAGTTATCATGAGCTTTTTTCTCATGTGCAGCAATCTGAAAAGAACAACAAAAAAATTCTGTTAATCCCAACTTGCAGGGGTTTGTGTGTGTGTGTGTGTGTGTGTGTGTGTGTATTAATGGCTGTACCTGGTTCCTGTAGGCCTGATTGGTCTTCTCCAGCTCCTCCTCCAGCTCTTTGGCTCTTTGTCTGAGTGAAATAAAATAATTGGTTAGAAGAATGAGAATCACTGCGTAATGTGAATCATTCCCCAAAGAATCACTAGAGTCTGTGAATCATTTCTAACCTGTAGGAGTTGAGCTCATCTGTAGCCAGGCTGATCTTCTTCCCAGCTTTGTTGAGCTGCTCCTCTTTCTGCGAGCGCTCCTTCTCCTCCACCGTCAACATCCTGGATAAAAACCACACAACATTTCAGTTTGTACTGAATTCTAACTTCAACTCTAATTAGACGATCCTGATCTCTGTAGCTGTGTGATTGTTATATGGAGTTACATGGAGGTGATGTTCAGTCTCCTGAGTGAAGTAGAAAGCTCTTTCTATTCTATTTCATTTCTATTCTATCTATGTTTAACAGAACACTCGAGTTCAGTAGCAGGACATTTTCATAACATTTGAGGATTTGCTGTAGGAAATCCTGTGGAAACCAGAGCAGGGATTACAAAAATTAACCAGTAATCAAATTTATGAACTTTTATAAATTTGTAAATAAAATATGTTGGGCTTTTGGTAATTCGTTAAAAAATACACAGCAGGAGGTGTGGAATAAACAGGAAGTTTAATAAGAGAGATATTTATGGCAGGTGTGGAAGAGGAGATGAAGAAGAAGAAGAAGAAGAAGAAGAAGAAGAAGCTAATGAGTTTATCTGTGTCATGGAGCTGGTGTGTGGAGATCACCCAGTGTTCACCTGTGCAGCTTGAGTTCCTTCTCCTGGTACATCTCTGACATGATCTGCAGTTTGTGTTGGAGTTTCTCGATTTCGCTGGAGTACATGGAGCTCTCTGACTCCAGAGAGACTTTCTCATGCTGCAGCTGTTCCAGATTCTCTGCACAAGCCAAAAAAGACAAGAGAGAAGATCTTACAGAGGACTAAAACACACAGCAGTGTGAACTGGGATGGAGGAGCGTGAGGAGATGACTGAAAAAACGCGGTCTAGGGTAATGTGGAGAGGAGTGGAAAGAAGAAGAGAAATAGAGTAAAGCTCAAGTGAACTAAAGTGGAGTGAAATGAAGTCAGGGTGTGAAGTTAACCGAAACGTAGTGCTGAGAGTGGAGCAAAGCAGCGTGGAATAAAGTGACATGAAGTGAAGAGGAGAAGAGGAGTGTAGTGAAGAGGAGAAGAGGAGGAGAAGAGGAGTGTAGTGAAGAGGAGAAGAGAAGTGTAGTGAAGAGGAGAAGAGGAGTGTAGTGAAGAGGAGAAGAGAAGTGTAGTGAAGAGGAGAAGAGGAGTGTAGTGAAGAGGAGAAGAGGAGTGTAGTGAAGAGGAGAAGAGGAGTGTAGTGAAGAGGAGAAGAGGAGTGTAGTGAAGAGGAGAAGAGGAGTGTAGTGAAGAGGAGAAGAGAAGTGTAGTGAAGAGGAGAAGAGGAGTGTAGTGAAGAGGAGAAGAGGAGTGTAGTGAAGAGGAGAAGAGGAGGAGAAGAGGAGTGTAGTGAAGAGGAGAAGAGGAGTGTAGTGAAGAGGAGAAGAGGAGTGTAGTGAAGAGGAGAAGAGGAGGAGAAGAGGAGTGTAGTGAAGAGGAGAAGAGGAGTGTAGTGAAGAGGAGAAGAGGAGTGTAGTGAAGAGGAGAAGAGGAGTGTAGTGAAGAGGAGAAGAGGAGTGTAGTGAAGAGGAGAAGAGGAGGAGAAGAGGAGTGTAGTGAAGAGGAGAAGAGGAGTGTAGTGAAGAGGAGAAGAGGAGGAGAAGAGGAGTGTAGTGAAGAGGAGAAGAGGAGTGTAGTGAAGAGGAGAAGAGGAGGAGAAGAGGAGTGTAGTGAAGAGGAGAAGAGGAGGAGAAGAGGAGTGTAGTGAAGAGGAGAAGAGGAGTGTAGTGAAGAGGAGAAGAGGAGGAGAAGAGGAGTGTAGTGAAGAGGAGAAGAGGAGTGTAGTGAAGAGGAGAAGAGGAGTGTAGTGAAGAGGAGAAGAGGAGTGTAGTGAAGAGGAGAAGAGGAGGAGAAGAGGAGTGTAGTGAAGAGGAGAAGAGGAGGAGAAGAGGAGTGTAGTGAAGAGGAGAAGAGGAGTGTAGTGAAGAGGAGAAGAGGAGGAGAAGAGGAGTGTAGTGAAGAGGAGAAGAGGAGTGTAGTGAAGAGGAGAAGAGGAGGAGAAGAGGAGTGTAGTGAAGAGGAGAAGAGGAGTGTAGTGAAGAGGAGAAGAGGAGGAGAAGAGGAGTGTAGTGAAGAGGAGAAGAGGAGTGTAGTGAAGAGGAGAAGAGGAGGAGAAGAGGAGTGTAGTGAACTAATTAAAACTAAAGACCTTGAAGATCTTCTTTGGCTTTGATTTCATCGGTCAGTTTGGCGAACATTCGGTCCTTGTCCTCCTCCATGGCCTTCAAATCTGCACTCATCTGTGAAAGAGATCATTTGTTATTCACTGTTTCTCCAAATTACATTCTTCTTCTGTTCTGCTCTTAAATAAAGACACACACACACAGCACATTAAAGCTCAGACACAACTCCACCTTTGCCGCATTGATCAGTTTCTGCACTTTCTGTTTCTGAATGAAATCTGTAAGAATAAACACAAATCAACTCCATCATCAGTTCATACTTTATTAAAACTTCAAGAAATCAAATAAAAGGATTTAATGTTCAGACCTGAAGAGCTTTTACTCTCTGATCCACTCGAGTCATTCACAGTGCTCTCCTCCTCCGAGTCCCAGTCTCTCATCTTCAACAGACACTCTGTTAGAGACTGGGGGGGGCAGAGAGAGAGAGAGAGAGACTGAGACTCTTCTAATCATTCACACGTCAGTTTTTAAGAAGTAAAAATACACGTATATTCTGGGTCATGTGACCAGATATTCAGTTAAAGCATTAATCAGTGTGAGTTTTCACTTCAGGAGTGTTTAAATAAATCTCATGTGTAAATGTGAGAATGGAGCGAGAGAGAAAGAAAGAGAAATGCAGTAATGTACCTTTATACGCTCATCTTTATTCACACAGTTCTCCATCATTCCGTTATGTGACGTTTCACACATCTTCTTCTCTTCCTCCAGCTCACTCAGTCGCTCCCTCCATCCTTCTGCCTCCTGCTCCAGCTGAGAACCAGATGATACACATGTGAGCATGGACATGCAGTGAGAAACACACACACACACACACACACACACACACACACACACACACACTCGCGCACACACACACACACACTCACACACACACTCACACACACTCACACACACTCACACACACTCACACACACTCACACACACTCACACACACACTCACCTGTGCTTTACTCTCCAGCAGCATGCTGTTCTCCTCTTTAGCCTCCTGGAGTTTCTTCTGCAGTCTCTCGCTGTTCATCTCGTGGATTTTCAGAGTCATTTTATCCTGGAACACAAACCATGGACTCAATCACACAAGAAAGAAATAATATTTATATTTATATTAGTAAGTAAGTATCTGTTCAGTCTCTGAGCTCACTCTCCTGCTCCCGTTTTTCCTGTGATGTGTTATGTATTTATTTATTATTTATTTACTTATTGCCAGCATCTATGGCTATTTTCCCTGCGATGTGCACCTTCTAGCAGCCAATCACATTATTAACATGTTCAGGTTAAGAGCGAATGGAGACGTTTAGTCTGTGGTTTTGCTGAGTGGAGGTGGAACCTGAGGGCAGCGTTACCTGCTCTAGTTGAGATCTGCGCTCGGTGGCCTCCTGCTCGAGCTTCTTTAACATCTCTTCCAGTTTTGTGAGCTGGAACACACACAAAGAACACACTGACAAAAGGAACAAAAAGTAGAAAGTCTGAGGCGATGAAGAGATGCTCCTTGTGCTCTACCTGCTCTTCCTGCTGTTTCCTGAGCTGGTCCTGTGTGTCCAGTTCCTCCTGCATCTTCTCCAGATCACTCTGCATCTGTGTGTTCGCCTCCTCCAGCTTCTTCGACATGACCTTTAATTAAAACAAACAAAACATTTTAAACAAGATATTGGTTTGAAAGAGGAATAACTCAGGCTGGGTTTAACTCGGGTGGCTTTAAAGGCTGCTTTGTGTCATCTCTCCCTGAACATAAACAGTGTGCTTAAACAGCGCTAAACACACAGATACGTTCGTGTTCTGGTGGTCCGGAGACATTCCTCAGCCCAGAGTCTCACCTCATCTTAACGCATCATCTGTCTCTATCTGTCCGTATTTCTGTCGGCAGCCTGCACGTCTATTGCGCAATAATCAAGCATGTGTTCTTCTTCATTATAACATTCAGCTTCAGTAATAATGCTTCAGTATCAATTCATTTATCAGTGAACTTTCCTCCTGTTGGTGACTCATGTGACTGACAGAGAGAAAATAAACAAATAAAGAAGAGAGATAATCTTTATGTAACGCTTTACCTCCAAATCTTCTTTCTCTGAAGCCTGAGCTGAAAGTCCACCATTCTGCAGCGCAGCCTCCAGCTTCTTAAACTGTCAGGAGAATCACACACACACACACACACACACACACACCTAGTTCATGCAGGTGAAATTGAGAGGACACAGTGATATTTGGCTCATTATAAATCTTTAGCATCCTGATTGGCTCTTATATCTGATGATGTAAAGGAGGTTTGATATCATCTGAAGCTGTAAACTGTTCCTCACCCACCTTGTGTTCACACTCACTGAGTGTCTCCAGAACCTTACACTTCTCCTCCAGAAGTTCCACCACCTTCTGTCCCATCCTCCTCTCCTTACCTGCAAACGAACGAGACAAGCGGATCAGAATCGCTTCAGAGCCCAGAGAAAATATTATAAACACGATCTGAGATTCAAACAGACTTACTGCAGTACAACCTGCTCTTAATCTGTAGGGAGAGAAGAGAGAATAGGACACATTACACCAGGGTGAGGAACACAGAGGAGTTTTAGTCCAGATAGTATGGAGGGTGCCAGTGTTTAGAGAAGTGTAGCAGTCACTTACTGCCTGGAAGAATCTGCAGGTGAAGAGCATGAAGGTGAATAAACCTAACGTAGCGGTGAAGATCACAGCTTCCCACGGCACCCCGTAAAGATCAGGACCGGGTCGGATATCATCGGGAAGTGACATCACCACCTGCGAAAACGCATCGTATCAGGTCTCATGATGAAAAGAGGAACAAAAAAACCCTGAAAGCTTCATGGTGCAATATCGCATGAAGAACAACTGCTTCCTCTCGTTCTCACTCAGTCTGGTGTAGAGAAGTACAAAGTGGAGCATATTAAACAGCAGGAACATGTGAATATAATAATAACATTATATTGGACACTGTCCCACATAAGGCTCTGTTTATCCCAGTATAGTGTGTTCTGTGGGTGAAGATGTTGCTGTGTGTGTGTATGTGTGTGTGAATAAACAAACAATGTCATTAATATAAAACATTATATAATGAAGCTGAGAATAAAGAATGTGATCCTTTTGGGGTGTTACAAGTCGGAAATGCTTCATAGGCAGACGAGAACTCGAGTCAGTTCCGAATCCACCTGCTGCTGAGGGATAGCGGTCACTCTGACCTGCTTACTGCGGTCATTTTGCCTGGTCTTCATGACATTTCACAGGTTCAGCATCATTATTTCTCTACATCATGTAGAAATCTCAGAACACTCACATGTCAGTAAGGCTGTAAAAAATACTGAAAATGAAACTGCTTCAGTACGAGCGGATTATTCTCAGTGACCACATTTTATGACCACATTCTGGAGGTTCACTGAGAATATTTCCTAAAAACTCTGCACTGAAACCTACACACTATAATGTATATGCTGTATAAATAAATAAAAGTGATGAGCAGAGAGTGTCTATAAGTGTCCACTGTTAGTTTTATTACTAGTAATGCATAAAAACGGACATTAAAAGGGAGGTTAAATTAAATGAAGTGTTAAATAATAAATAATAATAATAATAAAATCAGACATGAAACAGAGCACTTACATCCCTAATCTTCTCCATCGCTAGACTGTAATAAATGTTCGCGCTTTCTTTCGTATCATTCGCCTCCACGACATCGGAGTCGTTATTAAATCCCTCAGACATGATTAGATTAGATTTTTGTTTTCTATAAACCGACCTTACTTTTATTTATTTATCTCTACTTATTCCATCTGTTGTCGCTCCATAGCGGCATACGCATGCGCAGTGCTCAGAGAGGAAGAGCGCTACACCGCATCGGCTCGAGGGGGAAAAACAAGTCATACTACAGTCTAACACAAAATCGCAGCACAGTCAAAGCGCATTTTTATTCACTGTCCGTGCTCAAAATTAAGTTGAGTCATAATTTGTTTTCAAGTCGACATCGTGCCTTTTTCGTTTAATTACCTCGGAACACTAAGAGTACTGACACCCCTCTGAAGTGCCGCATGGTTTATTCCACACGTCACCAATAATAAAACGCCACAATGGCGACGTGCTAAGACGTTCTGCGCATGCGCACGGCATTGGCACACTGTTTCCGGCTTAATGTCAGTGTTAAATTTCAAAGTTTGTATATAAATATAACTCAATAAAATTAAAAACAAAACATTTCGAAACATTTCGTGTTATTTCGAAATGAGTAATGGATCAATAAAAGTTAAGTTGTCTACGTCACTACTGTGCCTTTCACTTGTGCTCCCGTACCTGAGTGACTTTAATCAAGCCAATAAACACAAGCTTCTTTTTCTGACCCTTAGAGAGAAGAGAGAGCTGACCACACTCACCTTCTCATCTTCTTCAGTGGTCATTTCTTCACCTGATGTGCTAAAATATTACCCTGAAGCTTATCCTGAACATTACCAGAGTCGAAGATTTGCTTTGAACTGCACTTGGTGACATGTCAAGTGTAGAGAAGGAAAAAAAACTCCAGTCTGGAGACTAGTCTTAAAGGAGCAGAGGGTGGACCTACCTGATGGACAGCGTGTGTCACACGGACACTCTCCTTCACCATGTACCTGACCACATCACTCGTCAATTCAGCAGCGAGAGCTGTGTATGGACGCAGAACTGCTCGAGTCAAAAGAAAAAACAAACAACAGATTTAGATATTATGAGTTTCTGTGAGTGTTTTCATTTACACAGTGATATGTGAAGGGTTAAAGGTGTTAAAGGTTTTGAGCAGTACCACATGCACTGTAAATAAAGTTGTCTACTTCTTCATATTATTATTATTACTATTATTATTATTATTATTATTATTATTATTATTATTGTTACTCTGACTGGTACAAAGCACTGACACTGGAAACTCCTTCCATGCATGTCACATCCACCAATCAGCCATAACATTATGACCACCTGCCTAATGTGTCGGTCCCACTTTTGCTGCCCAAACAGCCCTGACCCGTTGAGGCATGGACTCCACTAGATCCCTGAAGGTGTGCTGTGTTATCTGGAACCAAGATGTTGGCAGCAGATCCTTTAAGTCCTGTAAGTTGTGAGGTGGAGCCTCCATGGACTTATAGGATACTTTTGATAGATACTGACCACTGCAGACCGGGAACACCCCATAAGAGCTGCAGTTTTGGAGATGCTCTGATCCAGTGGTCTAGCCATCACAATTTGGCCCTTCATCAAACTCGCTCAAATTCTTACGCTTGTCCATTTTTCCTGCTTCTAACATCAACTTTGAGGACAAAATGTTCACTTGCTGCCTAATATATCCCACCCACTAACAGGGGCCATGATGAGGAGATACTCAGTCTTATTCACTTCACCTGCCACTGGTCATAATGTTATGGCTGATCGGTGTAAACTTCTCCTTACAGAAAACTTTTGCTGTTTTTACTGTGCTGTACACCTCCCAGTCAATGAGCTGTTGCTATAGAAACTATAACATATCAGTACATTAATATAAAGCTGCGCTACAGTCAGAGCTGCCATTAGAGAGAATTCATCAACACCTGATCCACCAATCAGAGTCCAGAACTCAGCAGCAGCTTGGTGTGCAAATTGGGGAATCTTTACCTTTGTGGGATTCTTCAGGTTTCAAAAACTCTTCAGTGATAATATTGGTGTCCAGTTGAGGAGCACTTTTCTGGTCAGACTCGAGTGTATCTGATAATCTAGTCTTCTCAGTGACAACTTCTTGATCATTAGAGCGTGCTTTGCCTATTACGTTTTCTGAGTCATCTGTGCTGGAACCGGTGTCTGTGTCTTTTCCTGTTTCCTGCTCGGACATTGGTGTGTTCTCAGTTGTACTCAGACATGTTTCAGTGACACACTCGGTCTGACTCGGATCTGTTGGGAGAGACACATGAGAGTGTGAAAGGTTTTTCCAGCTCATTACGAAATGTCCAGTAGCAACAAGTCAACAGATGTTTGTTTGTCTGTTTCTCTGCTCATATGAGGTTCTTCATGAGTTCTACACAGTGAGGAAACATCCTCTAGGTTATTAAACGTGACCCACTTCTACTAGACTTATAACAATGAGAAGAAATCAACTATAATTAGATCAGTGTGAAGAAAAGGTTCTTCAAGGATTCCTAAAGAGAGCTTATCTCCTAGGGATGCTCAAAGGAGAACAATAATTAAATAAGTCTAAAATATATCTATATGTGTAGATATATATATCATTAGTACCTGGGCTTTTATCTACACTGCCATCTGCTATCACGGGTCTAAACTTCTTTCGTAGCATGGCTAAGACAGCCTGTGTGGCTGGTAGCGACGGCTTGATTTCTTGATTTCTGGTTTTCAGAAGATGTTCTAGTGTTTGCTCAAAGTCATGAAGCTCAGCAAGCTCTTCATTGTCGATGAACTCAGAGTGTCCGATGATGAAATCCAGCCATGATAACGTTTCTCCACTGAAGAACTGAAGAAGAACCTGCATGTCCTCCTCACTGAGATGAGCACGTAAGTTGGGATGCGCAGGTTTCTGTGTCTGAGATGATGTTTGTGCTTTGTGATGTTTAACATCCATCATTTTATCTCCATGTGTTTTGCTGTCATGATGATTTTGATCTCCATCAGATGTCCTGGAAATGGAAGTGTCTGTCTCAGAGGCGCCTGTTGATGGAGTATCTTGTATGTTCTTAGGCATGACTTCTGCACAATTTTCACGTTTCTCACACTCTCTGGACTCATCAGGATCAATCTCCAAGTTCTGATTGGTTTCAGAGATGCTGTGAGAGTTTTCTAAACCATTGTGTAAGCTCAGATGCTCCTTCTGAATAATATCTACACCTTCTTTTTCTCCATCAGATTCCTTCTGAGTAAGGTTCACATCCTCTTTTTCTCCATCAGACACTACTTGAGTAATATCATCTCCTTTTTCTCCTTCATACTCCATCTGAGTAATGTGTACACTTTCTTTTTGGCCATCAGTTACATTTTGAGAATCATCTACATCGTCTTGTTCTCCAGCATTCTTCACTGGAGTAAGCTCACCACTTGTGTTGTCTCCACCAGACTCCATCTGAGTAATGACTATACTTTCATTTTCTCCGGCAGACTCCATTTGAGCAACTTCTTCATGATCTTGTCCTCCAGAATACTCCACATGAGTAACTTCACCTTCCATTTCTCCACCAGACTCTGTCAGAGTAATGTTTAAACTTTCCTTTTCTCCATCAGTATCCGTTCGAGTAGCACCTACGTCTTCATTTTCTCCACCAGACTCCAGTGGAGTAACAACACCATCGTCTTTTATTCCATGATTCTCCATTTCAGTAATGTCAGTATCTTCTCTTTCTTCATCTTCCTTCATTAGAGTAATGTTCCCACTTTGGTTTTCTTCACTATTCTCTATTTGAGTAGCATCACTACTTTTCCTGTGAGGAACATCTACACCATGTTTCTCAGCATTAGACTCTGTATGGAGGATCTGCTCTGCCTCATTACTCCTCACCTTCATACCTGCCTCTTCTGCCTCACGTAACATGTCTGCTGCTCCACCTTCATCCTGAGCTTCAGCAGATTCATCTACAGTCTCAGAGGTGTTCTTTGTAACATCTGTTCTGACCTGAAGCCCTGAATCTGCCCTGGTCTCCCTCTCAGACTGTGTCTCTTCTTCACCTGTAAAAACTTGCTCTTTCTCAGGAAGCTCACCACTAACGGTGTTTGTATTAGCGTCACCTTTGCGGCTTTTTGATGTGTCTGAGAGGTGTTCGGCCCATCCCGGTTCCTCTAGTGTCTCACTCTCATCAGTATTAAGCTCTGACGTTATGTTAGTACTTTGGTTGGTGGATCTGGTGGACTGATCACTGAACTCATCTCTCTTTCTACCTTCTCCACTCGAATCCTGCTTATTACAGTCTAATGAAGGTTCTACAGCATGGATTTGGGCCTCAGCTCCCTGTACTTCATGCTCAGCTTCTTCCTCTTCTTGTTCACTAACCACAGCAGTTCTCTGAGTCGATATTTCACTAGCTACCTCAGTCGATCTAACACTAATCTCATCATCGTTATCACTCTGCTCCTCCTTACCTGTATCTAGAGTCTTTTCTTCATCGCTTTCTTCTTTATCTCCTGCATTGTTGGGTTTAAAAGGCGACTTCAGGCCGTTAATCATCCCTGAAAACACAGACTGTGAGATATCCTGGTTTTGCTCAGAGTCTGTCAGGTTCTCAGTGTTTTCTTTGTCCCTCAGTCCTGAACCCTCATCACCATCGTCATCATCATCATCATCATCATCATCACTCGTCTCTGATCTCACAGATTCACTCACTTTGGTTTCGTCTTGGCTTCCTTCTCCTCTCAGGCTGTCAATCACAGTCGACAGATCGTTCCTAGTGAAGATGGATTGTGACGAGGTGTCTTCTGTGGATTCACTCTGTGTTTGGCTCTCACTCTCTTTCATGACCTCAGGAACATCATTTTGGTCAGACGTATCTCCATACACGTTGGTAATTCTGCTGTAGATGCTGTTGTACCACCCTGCATTATTATTCTCAGTCATCCTCTCAGCGATGGGATCACTGGTTCCCGGTTTCTCGTCTGGGCTTGAACCGACATCCATGCTGTCAGATGTTCCTGGGGGATCTCCTCTACCGTTTTCAATAACATCGCTCTTATCAGGAGCAGTGCTTCCATCACCGGTGTCTCCATAAAGTCCTGTAATTCTGTTATAGACGCTTCCATACCATCCTTCACCCAGCTGACTGTCACCCGTCTCATCCTGCCTGCTCACTTCCTGTCTCTTCTTGTGGTTTGCTGCATTTCTGTCACCTTCTGAGTCCTGAATCAGAAGGGATTCTGATCCCGGGTCTGGATTTTTTTCCTCCTTCACTTTATCTACGTCTGTGCCTCCGTGGCTCAAACTCTCTTCTTCATCATTACTGGCTTCACTTTTATCTGCAGGATCTCCGTAAAACTTTGTGATTCTGTTATAGAAGCTGTCGTACCATCCTGCGTCCTTCTTCTCAACGATGTTCTCATTTTCAGTGATCGCTTCCTGTTCTTTCCTCAAATTTTGCATATTTTCATCCTGTTTCTTGGTTTCAGAAGGCAGTATCTCTCCTCCTCCAAAACCTAAAAGACTTTTTATTCCATCTTCCAGCAGGTAACTGACCTGCTCACTGGATGAATCCTCATCACTATCAGTTTTATCCTCCTGTCCGTCTCCATCCCCGTTCAGTTGCTCCATGTCCAAGGCCAGTTTTCTGCTCTTAAAGTTCTCCAGCTCTTTATTCTCGTTTCCCGCTTCATCTGCGTCGTTAGCAAACCATCCGCTAACAGCAGATCCGATCCAGGAAGATCTGCTTGGTTCTGCTTTCCCTCTGTCTTTATTATCGTTATCAACGTGCCTTGTTTCGACATTCTCATTTGTTTCAGATGATTTGGAGACTCGATGATCAAAATCAGCGTTACCTAATTCTTCAGACTCGCCAGTTTGAGCTCCGAACTCGTAATCTTCGAACTCTTCGCCGCTCACGATTATTGTCCCGAACGCATCCATACAGAAGAAATCTGTTTTCTGAAAAGAAAAAAAAAAATTAGCTGTGAGACCTGTCACCACGACGGCTAACAGAGCAGCATGCTAGTGCTTTCTCCCTGAGGTGTTTCCTGCTGTAGATCTTACCTGAGCTCTCATCTCTATCTCCTTCTTCTCATCAACAAACACTTCATCGATTTTCACCGCGTCTTTGGGAAAATAACCGAAATCCTTATCTCTCTGAAAAGCAAACAAATCACACAGATTCATGCTTCAGTCTGAAAGAGCACCTGAAGCAGCAGGAAGAGGGAAAGGGAACCTTCCTTCACCACACACAGCTCATGCTAACACGCTAACTCTGAACCTCACACAAATGCAACTTGTTTCCAATTCTTTTAATAAAATAAACAAATCTAAATCTTAATCCTAAACCATATTCACACTAGCAGTGATTACAATCAATCAAACAGTGTAAATAATCTCACACCCCTTCCCCACGCTCATGCTAACACCCTTCAGCTAGCGCGGCCTGTGTGATAATTAGCACTCTGATGATCCTGAATAAAGCTTTTAATGTTGTTTGTGTTGGGGAAGGAGAGAGCAGGAGCGATGAAGGAGGATGTTTTCTCACACTTCCAGCCCACAGCTCGCTCCTCCTCCCTGACAGTTTGTGGTAGACGTCGATCATGTCTCCTTTTTTAAAGCTGAGAAACCTGCAGTCCTGAGCACCATGATCTCTCAGCGCCTGAACGCGGCTCATCAGACCTTTAACACAGACAGATAATGTCAAGACACTGTGTGGTATCATCATCATCATCATCATCATCATGGTGTCCATTATATTGTTAAAGAGTTTTAGTACATTATCAAACATATAAAAGAACATTAACAGGAAATATTTCAGATTGATTTACAGCAACACATAAACACTGTTATTATTCAAATATTCATAAAAATACAGCAGAATCTCCACTTAGTGCTTTCTAACCAATTACCTCATCTAGAGCTCAGAGAGACATTATCCATAATAATAATAATAATAATAATAATAATAATAATAATAATAATAATAATAATAATAATAAGCCCTTACGTGCACATGCGTCATCTCCACAGGTTTTATAATCAGACATTAATCGTGAACTCTGCACCAGACTGAGAATAAACTGCAGTAAAATCGGGAGGTGAAGAGAAGCCATGGTGCTGAAGTTCCACATCAGATCCACATCAGATCCGCATCAGAACCACATCAGATCCACATCAGATCCACATTAGAACCACATTAGAACCACAGCAGATCCACATTAGAACCTCCGTCTGTGTTCCTTCATCTCCAAAACTACACTAAAGACGAAAAGAGAGAGGAGTAGGATCTGTAAGAGCAGGAGCAGTGACTGAGGTCTGAGAGTCAGAGAGGATCAGAGGTCAGTGAGAGTCAATCATTAACACTTACTGCTGGAAGTGACAGCACACAGATTAGACACGAAAATCACCTCCACCTTCATGCTCACAACCACCTCCACCTTCATGCTCACAACCACCTCCACCTTCATGCTCACAACCACCTCCACCACCTCCACCTTCATGCTCACAACCACCTCCACCACCTCCACCTTCATGCTCACAACCACCTCCACCACCTCCACCTTCATGCTCACAACCACCACCTCCACCTTCATGCTCACAACCACCTCCACCACCTCCACCTTCATGCTCACAACCACCTCCACCACCTCCACCTTCATGCTCACAACCACAACCACCACCTCCACCTTCATGCTCACAACCACCTCCACCACCTCCAGCTTCATGCTCACAACCACAACCACCACCTCCACCTTCATGCTCACAACCACAACCACCACCTCCACCTTCATGCTCACAACCACCTCCACCACCTCCACCTTCATGCTCACAACCACAACCACCACCTCCACCTTCATGCTCACAACCACCACCTCCACCTTCATGCTCACAACCACCTCCACCACCTCCACCTTCATGCTCACAACCACAACCACCTCCACCACCACCTCCACCTCCGCCCTCATGCTCACAACCACCTCCACCCTGTGTGTGTGTCTTTGTACCTTGGTTAATAAGTTTTGCTGACTAAAACCAAATCACTGATAAAAAGTCTGAAGATCTTTCAGGGAGCGTTGAGAACATGGTCAGAAACAGCAGCTAACAGACCTGAAGACCTGAACACCTGAAGACCTGAAGACCTGAAGACCTGACCTACTCACTGATTTACTGCACAATTACATGAACTTACTGTACATTAACACTCCATTACTGTACATTAACACTCCATTACTGTACATTAACACGCCATTACTGTACATTAACACCCCATTACTGTACATTAACACTCCATTACTGTACATTAACACCCCATTACTGTACATTAACACTCCATTACTGTACATTAACACTCCATTACTGTACATTAACACGCCATTACTGTACATTAACACCCCATTACTGTACATTAACACTCCATTACTGTACATTAACACGCCATTACTGTACATTAACACCCCATTACTGTACATTAACACTCCATTACTGTACATTAACACCCCATTACTGTACATTAACACCCCATTACTGTACATTAACACTCCATTACTGTACATTAACACCCCATTACTGTACATTAACACCCAATTACTGTACATTAACACCCCATTACTGTACATTAACACGATATTACTGTACATTAACACCCCATTACTATACATTAACACCCCATTACTGTACATTAACAGTGTACAGTAATTACTGTACATTACTGTACATTAACACCCCATTACTGTACATTAACACGCCATTACTGTACATTAACACTCCATTACTGTACATTAACACCCCATTACTGTACATTAACACTCCATTACTGTACATTAACACCCCATTACTGTACATTAACACTCCATTACTGTACATTAACACCCCATTACTGTACATTAACACCCCATTACTGTAATGTACATTAACACCCCATTACTGTACATTAACACTCCATTACTGTAATGTACATTAACACCCCATTACTGTACATTAACACTCCATTACTGTACATTAACACTCCATTACTGTACATTAACACCCCATTACTGTACATTAACACTCCATTACTGTACATTAACACGCCATTACTGTACATTAACACCCCATTACTGTACATTATCACGCCATTACTGTACATTAACACTCCATTACTGTACATTAACACCCCATTACTGTACATTAACACTCCATTACTGTACATTAACACGCCATTACTGTACATTAACACCCCATTACTGTACATTAACACTCCATTACTGTACATTAACACCCCATTACTGTACATTAACACGCCATTACTGTACATTAACACCCCATTACTGTACATTAACATCCCATTACTGTACATTAACACTCCATTACTGTACATTAACACCCAATTACTGTACATTAACACTCCATTACTGTACATTAACACTCCATTACTGTACATTAACACGTCATTACTGTACATTAACACCCCATTACTGTACATTAACACTCCATTACTGTACATTAACACCCCATTACTGTACATTAACACCCAATTACTGTACATTAACACTCCATTACTGTACATTAACACCCCATTACTGTACATTAACACTCCATTACTGTACATTAACACCCCATTACTGTACATTAACACGCCATTACTGTACATTAACACCCCATTACTGTACATTAACACTCCATTACTGTAAATTAACAGTGTACAGTAATTACTGTACATTACTGTACATTAACACCCCATTACTGTACATTAACACCCCATTACTGTACATTAACACTCCATTACTGTACATTAACACCCCATTACTGTACATTAACACTCCATTACTGTACATTAACACTCCATTACTGTACATTAACACCCCATTACTGTACATTAACACTCCATTACTGTACATTAACACCCCATTACTGTACATTAACACCCCATTACTGTACATTAACACTCCATTACTGTACATTAACACTCCATTAATGTACATTAACACGCCATTACTGTACATTAACACGCCATTACTGTACATTAACACTCCATTACTGTACATTAACACGCCATTACTGTACATTAACACCCCATTACTGTACATTAACACGCCATTACTGTACATTAACACCCCATTACTGTACATTATCACGCCATTACTGTACATTAACACGCCATTACTGTACATTAACACTCCATTACTGTACATTAACACGCCATTACTGTACATTAACACGCCATTACTGTACATTAACACCCCATTACTGTACATTAACACGCCATTACTGTACATTAACACGCCATTACTGTACATTAACACCCCATTACTGTACATTAACACTCCATTACTGTACATTAACACCCCATTACTGTACATTAACACTCCATTACTGTACATTAACACCCCATTACTGTACATTAACACGCCATTACTGTACATTAACACCCCATTACTGTACATTAACACCCCATTACTGTACATTAACACTCCATTACTGTACATTAACACGCCATTACTGTACATTAACACTCCATTACTGTACATTAACACCCCATTACTGTACATTAACACTCCATTACTGTACATTAACACGCCATTACTGTACATTAACACTCCATTACTGTACATTAACACCCCATTACTGTACATTAACACTCCATTACTGTACATTAACACCCCATTACTGTACATTAACACGCCATTACTGTACATTAACACCCCATTACTGTACATTAACACCCCATTACTGTACATTAACACTCCATTACTGTACATTAACACCCCATTACTGTACATTAACACTCCATTACTGTACATTAACACCCCATTACTGTACATTAACACGCCATTACTGTACATTAACACTCCATTACTGTACATTAACACTCCATTAATGTACATTAACACGCCATTACTGTACATTAACACGCCATTACTGTACATTAACACTCCATTACTGTACATTAACACGCCATTACTGTACATTAACACCCCATTACTGTACATTAACACGCCATTACTGTACATTAACACCCCATTACTGTACATTATCACGCCATTACTGTACATTAACACGCCATTACTGTACATTAACACTCCATTACTGTACATTAACACGCCATTACTGTACATTAACACCCCATTACTGTACATTAACACTCCATTACTGTACATTAACACCCCATTACTGTACATTAACACCCCATTACTGTACATTAACACGCCATTACTGTACATTAACACGCCATTACTGTACATTAACACTCCATTACTGTACATTAACACCCCATTACTGTACATTAACACTCCATTACTGTACATTAACACTCCATTACTGTACATTAACACGCCATTACTGTACATTAACACCCCATTACTGTACATTAACACGCCATTACTGTACATTAACACGCCATTACTGTACATTAACACCCCATTACTGTACATTAACACTCCATTACTGTACATTAACACTCCATTACTGTACATTAACACGCCATTACTGTACATTAACACCCCATTACTGTACATTAACACTCCATTACTGTACATTAACACCCCATTACTGTACATTAACACCCCATTACTGTACATTAACACGCCATTACTGTACATTAACACCCCATTACTGTACATTAACACTCCATTACTGTACATTAACACGCCATTACTGTACATTAACACCCCATTACTGTACATTAACACCCCATTACTGTACATTAAATGCTAGTTATAGTACACAAACTAACAGATGCTACTAACAAAATGTCATTATTTACAGAACATCATTTATATTTCAATTTGATTCTAATCATTTTTTTCATGTTGTGTATTAGAATTAGATTTTATTCATATTTTTTCACCTCAGGATATCTTTCTTCAGCTCACTACGCACATGATCATCTGTGTATTGTGTATGGATTATATCTTATTTTTAAACTTCAGAGATTTTTTAACTCTATAATTTTTAATAATAATAATAATAATAATAATAATAATAATGATTAAGATGATTATTTCAGGAGTCTTTCTCAGATAGCTTGCTAAAAATGTTTACAAATTAAAACTAGCTAGTAGGAAATGCGCGCAAAAATGAATTTAAAATGATAAAATGTGTGCTAGCCAGTGAAGCTACATTTGATGTCTTTGTGATTTGTTTATGGATTGCATGTTAATTCTAACTTTTTTAAAACAAAAAAAATCCTCATTTTTTCCTTTTATGATCTTCACTTAGCTGGATAACAATATTGGCAAATGCTACAGAGCTAGCAGTACTCGCAAATGCTAACAATGCTAATATCTGCTAGCAAAAATGCCTCAGTGCTTTTTTTTGCAGCTCTAACTTTTCTTTCTCATTAGAATATTTGAACATGTGGCTTGTTGACTGCAGCTCTACAGCTCCTCAGTACAGGTCATGTAATCCGGTGTTGTGTTGTTCTACGAACACTAGACGGCGCTGTGGCGAGATCAGGCCACAGGAAAATAACACGACGACGACGAAGAAGAAGAAGAAGAAGAAGAAGAAGAAGAAGAACGGTCACATTTTATTCGCGTCAGAAGGTTGCCTAGGGTAAATGAAGTGCACTAAGAAGGGTGCAGAAGAGTGTTTAGTACACAGCCTCCGTCGCTCACTTACAGATGGAGTCTAAACGCACTTGGGTTCCGGACCGTGATCTTTAAAACGCAGGCACGTGAGAGCGAATTCATAAAGCTAATTTATAAACAGTCCAATTAAACAAAAGTTAACAGTGTCTTTATATACATATATATTTATATATATTTTTATAACAGTTAGCCATGAAATCAGATGTGGAGGAGTTAATGCCCAGGCTTTTACCCGTGGAGCCATGCGATGAAGAAGAAGATGACGAAGAATGTAATCTGAACGAACCTCCGAGAAATCCGAAGGAGTATCTGAGACAGGTTCAGTAAGTGTGCAGCGATGTGATGTGAGGAATTAAACCGGTATCACGATCTCCAGTGTATCGCGGTATCGCTGTAGTTTATGTGGAGAGAAGGTCACATCAGATCTCCTGCGTTATCCAGTCTGTTGATGAAGATGATGATGATGATGATGATGATAAGAACATTTGTGCAGAATCAGACCTGAGAGCTGTGATTTCTATCGACTTGGTTCTTCCTTACTCACCGAGAGCTAACCACATAGGCTGATGATCTTCATCATCATCATCATCATCATCATAATAATAATAATTATAGTTATAATAATAATGATGATGATGGTTATTCTCCTTACAGAAGGGAAGCGTCGCTCTGCCCGGATGTGGTGGTGGCTCAGATCGACCCGAGAAAACTGAAGAAAAACCAGACTGTAAATGTTTCTGTAAGTGTGAGAGTGAAACAGTCTTCACTAATGAATTAATGATGTAAATAACCCTAACTGTGTGTGTGTGTGTGTGTGTGTGTGTGTGTGTGTGTGTGTGTAGGTGTCAGAGTGTCGTGCTGCACCGCAGGGTTTCTCTCCCAGTCTTCAGTGGCAACAGAAGCAAGTCAGCAACTTCTCTCAGATCCGACAGGTCCCTTATTTTCACCTCATTTTATTCAGCTCTGACTCTCTGTCTGACAAAAATATCCTCAAACCTTCCTGCGCTCTGATTGGTGGATCAGGTGTTGATTAATTCTGATTGGTGGATCAGGTGTTGATTAATTCTGATTGGTGGATCAGGTGATGATTAATTCTGATTGGTGGATCAGGTGTTGATTAATTCTGATTGGTGGATCAGGTGTTGATTAATTCTGATTGGTGGATCAGGTGATGATTAATTCTGATTGGTGGATCAGCTGGTGATTAATTCTCTCTAACAGCAGCTCTGACTGGAGCGCAGCTTTATATTAATGTACTCACTCTCATACCTTAATGTTTCCATAGCAACAGATCATTCACAGAGTGGTTGATGATGTTGTTGTGGTGAAGTTTTCTGTAAGGAGACGTGTGGAAGGAGTCTCCAGTGTCAGATCAGACAACATCCACAGGACAGGAAGTGAGACAGGAAATAGTGTTCCATGAGATGATCTGTGATTATAAGGGAATAAAAAGTCAGACTCCTCCGTGAATAATACCCGTGGTGTTGATGTCTGATCTTTTGTGATCTTCAGTGACTCTGCTTCTTCTCATCAGAGCTGCTCCTGATGTTCCTCCATGATGATGTTGAGCTGCGCTTTTTCTCTTTTCTGTTCCAGAGCGTCTCCAGACACCGGCAGCACTGGAAGGCCCAGTTTCTGGACGACAACGTTGTCATGGTGAGAGATGAAACCTCACATGGAGATAGATCAATAAATAAATAAATACACAATCTATTTTAACCACAGACTTTATTTATTAGTACACTCACAAATATGCAATAATAATAATAATAATAATAATAATAATAATAAATAAACTACACGACGAGATTAAAGGTCTGAGATGTTTACATCACCACAGCAACTATTAGGAACCAGAAGACAGGTGTTCTTCTCAGACCGACTCAAACACACACACACACTAACCTGCAACACAAAACACCACTCCTTCTGTCTTTTTCTGTCTTCAGCCCAAAGCAGATGATGAAGACGGATGGAAGAGATTTTGTTTGGGTGAAAATGTTTATCTGAATGTTACGCAGAGCGACACACAGAGTCCAGGACTCGATTATATCAAGGTGTGAGAATACACACACACACACACACATGCACACACACGTTTTTCAGGAAAAGAAGCAAACTTTCCTGCAATAGTGAAGACCTTTACGCTGGAACTGAGGGGAAATGTTCTCCTCCTGAAACGTTATCTGTCTAATAATCTTAGTGTGGAAGAGATCTTTGACTTGAAGTCCCTCATGACTAAGGAGGAGAACTTCATCACTAACTCTGTGTCTTTCTTCCATCAGCTGGGCTTCCCTCCGTTCCTCAGCATCGTCAGCAAACTCACTCAGGTAAGGTGTGTGTGTGTGTGTGTGTGTGTGAGAGACGTGTGATGATGCACGCGTCTGAGCTCAGCACTCTCGTCCGATCACAAACATCTGATTTGTTGGTTTCTGTTCCTCAGTCCACCGTGTCGTCCGTGCTGGAGTACCTGACCATCTGGTTCGAGGAGAACCACTTTGTTCCACAACTGGTAACCTGTTAACCTGCTAACCTGCTTCAGGGATGATGTTTTTATATCACACCTCACACAGGACTTAAAGTTTATTAAAAAAAAATTCAGTTGAAGATGGTTTATGAATGCAGTTAAGTAGTAAGTTTTAATTTAGAATTATATTTTTAATAGGTTTGAAGTTAAAGTTGAGGCTACAGAATTCCGTTACATTAGATACACTGTATTAACAAAAGTTTTGGGACCACCCTCCAAATCATTGTTTTTCAGGGTTTGTGCTTGAACCCTCAGTTCCAGTGAAAGGAACTCTTAATGCTTCAGCTTCATACTGTTGTGAATTCACTGAAGCGGACCAGGGGACTCGGGAGTAGTGTTCAGCAGGAACGTTTAACTGGAGATCAGAACACACTGCGGTGGTTCTGTAGTGACCGAGTCCAGTGAAAAGGAACATATGTTACAGTTTTAAAGGTCTTGAGTGGACAGGTGTGACAATACAAAAGATACTCTTAAAGAAAACATTGAATGGGAGAAAGATCCTCAGAGTTGACCACCAGCTGTAGGCTAGTTCACACTTCCTCATCACCGTCTGATTTGATCACCATTTGGTGGTGAGAACTGGGAAATGTAAATAATTATTCAAAGAGCAATGTAGATTAGAATAGATTTTAAAGTGACCTCAAAATATGTTTTCCTACAATACCAAGACATTTTGGACAATTTCATGCTCTTTGTGGGAACAGTTTGGGGATGACCCCTTCCTGTTCCAACATGACTGCACACCAGTGACCAAAGCAAGGTCCATAAAGACATGGATGAGTGAGTTTGGTGTGGAGGAACTTGACTGGCCTGCACAGAGTCCTGACCTCAACCCCATAGAACACCTTTGGGATGAATTAGAGTGGAGACTGTGAGCCAGACCTTCTCGTCCAACATCAGTGTCTGACCTCACAAATGTGCTTCTAGAGGAATGGTCAAAAATTCCCATAAACACACTCCTAAACCTTGTGGAAAGTTCTATGAGGTTGAGGTCAGGACTCTGTGCAGGCCAGTCAAGTTCCTCCACACCAAACTCACTCATCCATGTCTTTATGGACCTTGCTTTGGTCACTGGTGTGCAGTCAAGAGCATGAAATTGTCCAAAATGTCTTGGTATGAAGCTGAAGCATTAAGAGTTCCTTTCACTGGAACTAAGGGGCCGAGTCCAACCTCTGAAACACAACACCTGAACTCAATGATTTGGAGGGGTGTCCCAATACTTTTGGCTATATAGTGCACATTAGCCATAAATGAAATTAAACGAGGCTGGATGCTTATATTAGGTGTGTGTGTGTGTGTGTGTGTGTGTGTGTGTGAACAGGGTAGATGGCTTTATGCTTTACTGGCATGTCTTGAGAAACCTCTTCTCCCTGAAGCTCATTCACTCATCAGACAGCTGGCCAGGAGATGCTCTGCAGTGCGGGCTCAGCTGGTAAACACACACACACACACACACACTCTTTTACCCTGTATACACCTCTATGCTTGTCTGTGTGCTGGTGCTTCCTAATACATTAAGAAGAGGAAGTAATGTCTCTGCCTCTTGTGTTCCAGGAGAATAAAGATGATGAGCGTTTATCTGCACTCAACCTGATGATCTGTATAGTAGCCAGGTAACTAACACGCTAACATCACAGCTCGGAGCGTGTCCATGAGACAGAACACTATAATAACTCCAGTAGAACTCTCATTAACAATATACACAAAACTCCTCAGTTTTGGGATCAGGAGCTTTAATATCACATGGTAAACGTCTTGTTTTTGCATCCTGACCAGCGACTGTAACATATAATCACATAGAACTGATTACTGAAACATGACTAGTCACTCAACACATTTTAATGTTGTGTGTACAAATATACAGTGTTTAATTGTTTTTTTTAATATTAAAGGTATTTTGAACAAAATGATTTGGCTGACAAGGAGTGAAGACGGGAGACGATCCTCGAGCTTCTGGACACGGCCTTCTGTTCTGTTTACTTTTCTATTTGTTTGTATTTAAGAAATTCAGAATGTTTTTTGACATCCAGCCGTCCAGTGTTGTTTTTTTGTCAGGATTCTGGATCTGATTTAAAATGATGATAATGGCAATAAATTGATAAAAATGTTTTAAAAGTTGTTCAGAAATAAACTCTTACACACTGTGTTCAGACTTTAGGCTCACATTTATTTTATTTGCCTCATTTGCTATTTTTTATGCTTAAATTTCATATCAGATATTAAATTGTCCTTTAATTTATTTCAGTGTTTATATATACACTATCAAACATTACATACTATAATGTTAATAAATTTTATATATATATATATATATATATATACTCGTTAAACAGAAATGGCACTCTTTTGACCCGCCCATCAACTTGGAACGACAATTTCTATTAGATGTTTTCCTTGTCAATCAACACGATTGTTATTCAACTTCACTTCTGATTGGCTAAGGCCTCTGTCAATCTCCCCGCTTCCTGCTCACGCCCATCTTTTAGCGCCCTGCAGCCGGACTCTGCATGTTAGCAGAACGGCAGCTGACTAGCAACATGGCGGTGGCTGTGCGAGCTTTACAAGACCAGCTCGAGAAGGCGAAGGAGAGCTTGAAGAATGTGGACGAAAATATAAAGAAGTTGACCGGCAGGGACCCGAATGAGTTACGGTATACAAAGTTAAAAGAACTGGCTGCAGTTTAATGTAGGACATTTAGTTTAGTTGGCTAATTAGCGTGTTAGCTCGTTAGCCTCGCAAGGTTAGCATGCTAATTTTTGCTGCAGGATCAGTATTAGCGCGAAAATGTGATTAGTTTAAGACGGAACATTGCTTTTTCTTCGATTTCCGAGTACTATTTAGAGTTAATTATAATTTCTTGACCATTTTTTCCCTCAAACTGTCGTTCGATAGCTATGCTAGTTAAACGCTAGCTAAACCATGCTGCATGTTAGCGTTAGCTGAACTAGCAAAGCTAATGAACATAACGTGCTCTAGCAAGTGTGTTAAAGAAAAAGGTGAAATCCACATTTTAAAGATAAATAGAGCAAATGAATAAGCTGTGTTAAGATTATGACTAGCGGAAATCCAGAATGGTCAGTTACTGGACACGAAGGACACTAGATGTTGTGCAGAGGCCTGTTAGTTTGGGCCCTACGTAGTGCACACTTTCATTCAGGACACGGCCTTTCTACAGTTTGAAGAATTAGCAGTTCAGTCTGTGTTTAGAATTATGTGTGTTATGTATGAACTTGTACATTAAACAGGGCCTCGAGTTATGATTAACTCGTTTATCATTTTTTTTGTAAATGTTTATTTCCCTTTCCAAGAAGTATTACAGTGTAATAATAATTAATGTCCAGTCTAGAGTGTTTAGAATGACCTCTGATATGTGCATGTGTGTGGTGATTTCTGCAGGCCAGGTCAGACCAGACGGCTCTCTGTCACAGGCCCAGGTGGAGGTAGAGGCAGAGGAATCAACATACTGAGGTACGTTTGGATTTCTTGCCAAACCGGATTGTTGAAATGGGGGAAACCGACAGGTTTAATGTAAGGTGTTGTGTTCCTGTTTGAAGGCGTGGACTCTCTGATGGCGGTGGAGGACCCCCAGCCAAACAGAGGGACGTCGACGGGGCACTCCTGAGGTATACGAACCAGACAGCAGCTAAACGCCACATATTAAATCCGATCGTTCTTAACGTTTGTGTTAACGTGGCGTTTTCTCCTGCGCAGGCTGGCGGGGGATCAGCGAGCCAGGAGAGATTCACGGCATGACAGCGACGCTGAGGACGAGGACGATGTCAAGAAAGTAAGAGAACAGGCTTGTACTTAGCAGGACACACACACATCCAGCCAAATTATGGCTCGTAAAAAAACAAAACCAGATTGCTTGTGATATGTAGTGAGAAGCTCCACATGACATCTCCAGTTATTCAAAACACTCATTTTTTCATTATAATGTCTCCTAAATGGCAAGAACACACGAGAGTCCTGCCCTTGCGGGTGTATAAACATGTCAGCACACTAAATGTGGATGAATCCTGAGCCTGAAGATGAACGCTGTTTTTCTGTCTCTTTTCAGCCAGCGTTGCAGTCATCAGTAGTCGCTACCTCCAAGGAGCGCACACGCAGAGATCTGATACAGGATCAGACCATGGACGAGAAAGGGAAGCAAAGGTAGCAGGCTTATTTTTCTCTCTCTCCCCCTTTCTGTGTTAGTGTTTGAGTTAGTGTTGTTTCTTAAGAGAATTTGCAGCTTGTTAGAAGCAGATGTGTAGCTTTGGAAAAAAGAAAAATCAGTATACCTTAAAATGATTTGCTCATTATCTCATGTAGTTTAACTTATTTCAAGGTACAAGGAACATAATCATCTTTTTATCATCCTTCCATTATGTACAGATACACTTTGTGATTTTAATTTGATGTGAATTATGTATAAAGTCTTTTTGTTGCACTGTACTATTTTTTAATGAAGTTGAATTTGACCCAGTTTCCTGTTTCTCCTGCAGAAATCGCCGCATGTTTGGCCTGTTGATGGGAACATTGCAGAAATTTAAGCAGGAGTCGACCGTGTCCACAGAGAGGGTATTTAAAAAAAAAAGAAAAACCTTATTAGCTTTGGATTGGTGTGATTTTTAATGCTCTTAGCTTTCTTGCTATAATTATGTTTGTATTTAAAAACGGTTCGGTGCATTTTGTAAATCTCCACCTCAGCCGTGACGTCCGATCGACATGGCTTTGAAACGAGGACCGTAACACACTTTTTTAAAAAAATTATTTCAACTCTGCTTTCAGCTTAAAAGACGGCAGGAAATCGAGCAGAAGCTGGAAGTTCAGGCAGAACAAGAGCGTAAGAAAGTGGAGAGCGAGAGACGCGAGCTGTTCGAGGAGAGACGAGCTAAGCAGACGGAGCTCAGGCTTCTGGAGCATAAAGTGGAGCTGGCTCAGCTGGTAATCTTCCACTTTATCCATCATCGTTTAGCCGAGTTATGATTTTATAAACGCTCCTGTCGTGTCCACGGATTAGTGCTCTATCCCGCTGGCACAGACTGCTTCGGTTTAATTTATAGCCTCGCATCCGAACGCTTGAATTCATCAGGATTAAAGTAATGCGCTTCGGTGCTTGATGTAAATCTGAGCCACTAACCAATTAATTTTTAAAAATGCTGTTTATACACTTTGTACTTTTTCTCAGATTTGTTCGGTTTAAAATGAATAATTAAAAGACTTTCCTCTGCTTCAGATGTTGAAGTTCAGAGTTGCTAAACTTTTTAATGAACACCTTAAAAGCATGCTGTAGAGTTTTTATGTTTTATGTATCAGCTTATTCATCGCTTTTCCTTCCAGCAAGAGGAGTGGAACGCCCACAACGCTAAGATTATCAAGTTCATTCGGACAAAGACCAAGCCTCCGCTCCTCTACCTGCCAGGTCGCATGTGTTCAGCCACGCAGAAGCTCCTGGACGAGTCTCAGAAAAAAATGAACGGTAAAGTGTCTGGTTACCTGGACGTGAATACTGATGTTAGTTTGAAGTTACACTTGGCTTGTGATGTGATCTGTTTAATATTTTGTCCTATTTTTTGAAACTTGTTTAAAGTGTGTAATTTTTCCACATGATGTGAGGAAATTCTGTGAACACATTTAATAGCATTTGGTCTCATCGTGAGTAAAGATTTTACTTAATTCAGATCATTTGAGGTCTCTGAATTTGCTCAAGTCTTGAGTTGTGTTTTTTTTTAGAGTCTCTAAAAACACGTAGGTAGGAGACTGACCTGCAGTTTTCTTAGAATCTAAATCAAATTATTTTATGTTTGTTTGATTTTACAGCTATGTTTGATGAGAGGCGTGAGGCATTCGCCGAGCACCTGAACAAGATGGAGGCTCGGCCGAGGCGTCAGTCTCAGCGCGCGGGCAAAAAGGAAATGGAGAATGCTGAAGGGCGGAAGAAAGAAGAGGAAGATGAAGAGGAGGGTAAGCAGAAGGAAAGGCTGACAGGTAAACGGCACAATGTAGAGATGGAGGAGGATGAGGAGGAGGAAGCAGAGGAGGAAATGGAAGAGAGGGAGGAGAGCTCAGAGGTCAGGGAGAGGGAGGGAGATGGGGAGCAGGAACAGAAGGAGGAGGAAGTGATGGAGAAGGAAGAGGGAAAGGGAGAGAAGGATGAGGAAGAGGAGGAAAAGGCGGCAGTGGAGGATAGAGAGGTAGAGGTGAAGATGGAGGTTGAGATGGTCGTGAGGGATTTAGAGGGAGAGCAGCAGCAGCAAGAAGAGCAGGAGAAGAGTCCAGAGATAGAAGAGGTAGGTAATGACAGGGAGGAAGAGAAAGTGAAGGAGAGTCAACAAGAAGCCGGTGCAGAGTCCCCGAAAATCCCTGAAAACAATATGGAAGTCCAAGCGGAGGAGTCTGCAGATCCTCCTGTTGAGGTTTCCCTGCAACCCATAACTAAAAAAGACAGTACGGAGGAAGGCGGCGCTCTCGAGCCCCAAACACACACTGAACAACCAGAAGAAGACTCTAAGCAGCCACAGGAAGTAGTCATGGAGCCTCGGGAAGCAAAGAACGCCGTGGAGGAAGCGGACGAGGCACGAGGTCGAGCTAAAGTGAGGACGTCGCGGAGCAGAAGCCGGAGGAGCAGCAGTAGCTCCTCGACGAGCTCCTCGTCCAGTTCCTCGTCCAGTGGCTCAAGCTCGTCCTCCAGCAGCTCCAGCAGTTCTTCGTCGGCCTCCTCTTCGTCGTCGACCTCTCGGTCACGCAGCCGCAGCAGAGAGCGCCGCAGGAGGAATTCGGAGAGGAGGAAGAGCGACAGGAGTCAGAAGACTAGTAAAAGCAGCAGTGGGCACAGAGAGAGGAAAGAGAGGTCCAAGGAGAAGGACAGGAAGAGGACGGGTTCAGATGGAGGCAGGTCAGGAAAGCGGTCATCACGCAGCGAGCGTGATCGAAAATCGGACCGAAAAGAGAAAAGGCGCTAAAGGAAAATGACGAAAAGAACTTTCTTCTTTTGTAGAAAAAAGTCTGAGAGTTGTCTGTATGATGAGGAGGTGGAATTGCCTTAAGATGACTTCCTGCTCTTTTTAAATTAAGATTACATACTGTTTTTTTTTTTTCTTTCTTTTTTTTTAATGACCTCTTACATTGATCTCTCACTTCCTGTGCTTGCTGTCTTAATTTGTAGCTTTTATAAACATTGATTTTAAGCTAATGCTAAAAGCACGCTTGATCTTCCAGCCCTGTTATCTGATCCCTGACTCTTTTAAAAAAAAAAAAAGAAAAAGAGAGAAAAAGCAGGTATCAGCCACGATGCGTTTCGTACTGGACACGAGCAGTTTGACCTCGGTATTGTCGGTTGTCATGTCATGGTCATATGGTAGAGTGGTGATCTTGTTTTGGTTACTTGTGCAGTGCAGATGTCTGTTTTCAGTTTCTCTCTGTAAATGTCAGGGGTCTGCTGTGCCCAGAGAAGCGCAGCGTCCCTGATTTATTTTTTTTTTTTTTAGAGAGAGCCACTGACCTTTTGTAGAAATGAAGCGTAATCATATGCTGGGAGGAAGTTGAATAAAATGCAAAAAAAAAAACCCGCACTTGTGTTGATTTTGTGTTGATATTATATGAACACTGTAATAAACTCCTGTAGCAAACGTTTACCCACATACACCGAGCACATCACTAGCTCTGGTTTAGCACTGAAGCTATAATTAGCTCATTTTACTTCTGCATGAGGAAAGAAAGTGTTTAGATGAAACTAGGTTTAGAAATGGTGCAGTGTAATAAGAGACTCCTAAAATTAGAATATTCTCTTATCTTAATGTTTACCCATGCCAGTGCTTTAATACACTGAAGTGACCTCTATAACCTGCAGCACTACTACAAACAGCATAAGAATGTACTGATGACCCTTAATAACACTTAAAGTACACTTATAAGGCCTAAGAATGTACTGAATATGACCCAAAAATACTCTTTAAGCTCTTATGACCTGTTAAAACACTTAGTCTGTAAGTCCTGTTGTGTTGGTGTTACTTCTAGTGTCGTCTTAGTGATATTAAATACATTATGGTGTGTAATAGGTGTTCCTATGGACCTTATAATAATTGTAGGTGGTGGTGTGGGTCATACTGCAGTGTTTGTGTTATTACAGTACCTATAGTGTATTGTAGGTGTTAGTATAGGACTAGTGTAGGACTGTTGGGTGTTGGACTACTGACCAGAAGATTGAGTTTGAATCCCAGGTCTACCACTGCTGGGCCCTTGAGCAAGGCCCTTAACCCTAAATTGCTCAGTTCTAGATGAGAAAATAATGTAAGTTGCTCTGGATAAGGGGCGTCTGCTAAATACCAGAAATGTAGGTGGTGAGACGAATCGTCCTGTACATGGCACAATAACACATCTATAAGTGACTCTATAACCAGCTTGTGCAGTAAAGCAGCAGGTGTAATTGTGTGTTTTTCCCCTCGCTGTGTGTGTTTATTAGTTCTGTTATTATTTCTGTTCCCGCGTCACGTGATTAGTAGAGCTTTGTAGAACATGCTGGTATATGATAAGGAGAAGAATCCTCGTGTTACACGCCAGCAGGAAATGCTTACTGTAAGTGTAAGACGAGATGAACACAAGCCCTTGAATCTGTGGGAGAGTTTATTTTAGGCTTATTTTTCATGTGTGAAGTGTCCACATGGTGGCAGTAGAGCCACAGGTGAATCGATGAGGCCGGCGTGGCTGCGTCCCGCTGACCCTGGCTATCGGTGCAGGGTTTATAGAGGCTCCACTCTGATCTGTTAGAAGCCCACAGCCTGCCTGGTCTTCATGTGACTGATGATGTGAATAAACAGTGCTGATGAAGTGAAGCCCTGAAGGCACTTCCTGTGCTCAGGAACGTTCCGGATGGCAGGTGGCTGTGGAGTATGAGATGGCTCTGACTTCACCTTTCTGCTTCATGTTTACTGAAAATAAAACCACTCTTTCAGCTCGATTCTGTGAACTTCAGAGAGTTTTATATTTTCAGAATGTTCTGTTTATGTGCTTGTAACTATACAGAAATCTGAATGATCAGAAAATTATAAAAAATATTCCATCCCAGAATGATATAGTGCTCAATAACTAGAGATGTTCAAGTGGGTGTGGCCTAAACCAGGCTACATCACATCACTCCTCTTCTTATCATTCTTATCTTCTTCTTCTTCTTCTTCTTCTTATTATTTTCAAATATAAACAGTGTGATTTAAACCCCTGTGACTGAGCAGGCAGACAGTAATGATGCAGCATTGCACACTGGTGTTAATGTTCTGTGAACAGTGATGGATCTGGAGCTTATCCCAGGAACACGCCCATCACAACATACACACACATGAATTTCAAATAAAGTTTGTAATCTCATGCACATGAATCTCCAGGAAACAGAAAACAGACAGTAAAACACTGCAGTTCACACACACACACACGCACATACACACACTTATTTCCCCATGACTGAATGGATCATGATCATGTTCATGCTGCAGAAACGTCTTCAGTATCGTTCCACTTTTAGTAAAAAATATTTTTATGAAATTTGGATTAATCAGCAGATTTTTTTACACGCTTCTGGTGTGTGTGTGTGTAGTTACATGCTATCAAACACTGACACTATATACTATACACTAATACTGTTCTGACTTCATCCTTATTCAGGAAAACAGAATGTGTTAAATTTATTTATTTATTTATGTTTAGTGTGTATTGATGTGAAAGTGAACTAAATGTTAAGCTGTGAATGTTTTCACACTGTTCTTACACATTTTTCATTTAAATGCTCTTAGGCAGGTTACTAACACACCCTGTGGTTCCCTCAGGGGGTAGCACAAAGAGTGTGTGTGTGTGTTGGAGCTTGTTCCTTATATTCAGCTAGCTTTAATAAAATATCAGCTCAGAGGAGGAGCTGCTGGCGGTGCTGCTTCAGACTGTAAACAAGAACAACAACAGCATCTGGACCAACAACATCCAACCAATCAGGACAAAGGGGCGGGGTTATTGTTCTATAATACATGATTTATTTTCCTTATAATGCAGCAATGTTGCTGTAGAAATACTAACATTATAGAGCGAGTGCATTAGACCTACAGTTTGGGAGAATGAATCAACACCTGACCACCGGTCAGAGTCCAGCTTTAAAGTGGCTGGAGGTTCTAAGACTCTCGTCTCTCAGTGATGATGATGATGTGAAAACGGTGAACTCGCAGTGCAACTTCATATTGAAATGATTTTTATAAATTGCTCTGCAACTACACAGAGTTTATCTTCAAGAACATCGATTACAAACTTTTGATCGGTGGTGTGTGTGTGTGTGCGTGTGTGTGTGTGTGTGTGCAAAGTAAGCCGTCAGCTTTTCTCTGCCTCATTAGTGCTGTGTGTCTGATGAAGCAGAATGATGAAGATCTCCTATCGACCCTCTCTGCAGGAGGAGCTCTGGATAAACAGCAGTCGGAGGGAGATCTCAGCTCGCCGTGATTCTCTCTCACGCTGAATGATTCTTTCCAGTCTTTAAAATCCTCATGAAAAACCCTGAGAGCTGGGATTCAGTTCAGATGCAGTATTTCCTTTTAAGGTGACAGTCACAGTGTGTTAAAAGGCAGCCAATAGCGTTAAAGATACGCCATGCTACACCCCGCCCATTCTAAACACACCTGGCAGGAACTTCTAGCTACACTATATAGCTAAAAGTTTTGGGACACCCCTCCACATCATTGAGTTCAGGTGTTGTTTTTCAGGGATGAATTAGAGCAGAGACTCAATAATGTGGAGGGGTGTCCCAAAACTTTTTTCATCTACGGCTATATAGTGTAGATATCGAACAATATAAAATTAATAACAAGAGTGTTTTTACATCTGTGGAGAATTTGGCTCGGCAGTGGGATGAAATTATAGATGAAGTGATATTACTGGAACTGTGTTCTCTATCGACCTGAGGTAGCGACCTTGCAGTAAAATAACACCTCTAGTTTTAAAGAAAACTCCGCCCACTTAAAAAAACCCCTCCAACTATTTTTCTTCTAGAAGCGATGGTTGGAAGAGGGAATAGTAATAGGAAGACACGCAACCAGAAACACACAAATGCATCATGTTTACGGCTAACAAGCAGTAAACACACCTGTAGGGGCGGGGCTTGTATGTTCTAGCATTTAATTGGACAAACACAAATATCAAAATTAAAAAAAATTGTAAAATAGTAAAATGAAATACAAAACTACTGTATAGTTGAGAGACTGTGAGACAGCGCCATCCTCTGACCAGCCTTTAAAACACTGATTTTTAATTTAGAGACACTTTAAATCTCACCTGCGGAGGGGCAGATGGGGAGATGTTCCACAGGAATACACTGGAGAACCTCAGCTGTGAGGAGAATGCTGCTGAAGTGATTTGCTCTAAGATTTGCACACTCTCTGGAGTCATAGGGGCTAGCTGGCTCGCCAGCATGCTAACATGCTAGCAGAGTAAAGCTCTTCTCTCACAATAAAATCACAAAAAGGAGAGTACAAATTTCAGTGACCTGTGATGTAAGTATGAACCCCGAAGGCTCGGCGTCTCTCTCTGCAGGTTCTGGTGGTGGTGGGGATGGGGGGGGGGCAGTACAGCTGGCACTTCCTGTGTTTACGTCATTATGCTTTCATGCACATCTAGATCAATAGTGTCTGGATTCAGTGAACTGACCTCTGAAACTTTATAAGAGTAAACTCTTCAGTTATATAGAAAGAGAAAAGTGAGCGTGTTTGTTAGCGGCTGATAAAACGATCCTTTATCCTTTTACCTTATGAAAGTGAGCTTGTTTAGTTGTACCACCGAGAGCGGAACAAATCAATAGCTGGAGAACTTTTAATGCAGCTCTGTCCCTAATTTTCAGTGTATTTTGTGCAGACGTCCCTTGTCAGTGGTCAGCGTTTTCCCTTCCTCATTTAAGGCAGAAAAGTCCAGCGCTCAGATCAATAGCCAGACTTTTTTCCCGTGAGTTTCAAAGACAGGGAGATCGTGCAGGGCTTAATGAAAGTGCTGGCTCTCAGCTCTCAGCTGGTGTGTGTGTGTGTGTGTGTTTGTGTGTGTCCCTTAGAGCTGCCTTCCTGCTGATGCTGAGCTAATATGTGTCAGCTGGGCTTTTTAAACAGTTTGTCTTTAAAGTGCTGAAGCTCCACCAAAGCTCTGTAGTTAAAAAGCAGCTCATTGTTACACTAAAGTCTCCTGCATGTTAGCATGATTCTATAATAATTACGAAATAACTGTAGAGTTAATATTAAATATTGCACTTAGGAATTTTTTTTGTTATACATCATAAGCTTGTTAGTGCGTGTGAAAATGTATTGATTTTAAAGTAGATTTTACAGTAAAACCTGCAATAGTCGTGTCCTTGTGAGGGTGCCAATAATTATGGAAACCCTTAAAGGTGTGTCTGAATCGAGTTTGAACACGATTTCTATTTCCCTGTAGTGTGAAATACTATGTAACAAAGAAAAAAAAGGTTTCTCAGAATGAATTTGACTATCTTTACAGAAGTGATGCAGCAGAAAGTAGTTCCGGTCACTTTACACTCTGGAGGTCGTGTGGTATCAATACACTGTCTTTGAAGGAATGGAGCTCTCCTGGCTCAGGGCTTATCCGACTGACCGTTATCAGTTTGTACATGTAAACACTGACTTCTCTATGCATACCAAGGTTATGTTCGGTGTTCCACAAGGTTCTGTTTTAGGCCCACTGCTTTTCTCCTTATATATGCTACCCCTTGGTGCAATTATTCATAAACATGGTATTAGCTTCCACTGTTATGCCGACGACACACAGCTATATGTTTCAGCTAAGTCAGATGAGAGACACCAGCTTATTAAGATAGAAGAAAAGGACATTAGACATTGGATGGTCACTAACGTCCACCTGCTTAACTCTGACAGACAGAGGTGCTAGTACTAGGACCACATGGAGCTAGAAGTGAGCTTTCTGATTACAGAGTAATGGTGGATGGTCTTTCTGTTTCATCTTGTCCACCAGTAAAAGATCTTGGTGTGATTATTGACTCTGGTCTTTGGTTTGAAGCTCATGTAGATAATATCACTCGGGTAGCCTTCTTCCATCTCAGAAATATCGCTAAGATAAGAAATATGATGTCACTTCATGATGCAGAGAAACTAGTTCATGCTTTTGTTACCTCTAGGTTGGATTATTGTAATGTCTTACTGTATGGATGTTCCAGTAGGAGCAGAAACAAGCTCCAGTTAGTCCAGAATGCAGCAGCTAGAGTCCTAACTAGAACCAGAAGATATGAACACATCACTCCTATTTTAGCCACACTGCATTGGCTCCCAGTCAAATTTCACATTGATTATAAAATACTATTACTGCATTCATAAGTAATTTATAAACATTGAAATCTTTCATGATTTATTCATATTTCTATGTGAGTTTTTATTGAAAGTAATTTTTCTATAAAAGAATCACAGCTCTAGTGCATACGCTGGGCCAGAAATGCTGCGTGGAGACTGGATCTAACCCTGGAAATGAATCACAGTAATGCAGTGAGAGCGATCAGAGCGTCAGCGGCTGCTGCAGATCAATACGGTGATTGTTTGTGGTGGCGGTGGATGGAGCTCGCGGTGAACACTGACACTCCTCTAGTGTTTGTAATGTCATTAAGGTGTTTGATTTACTCCCCAAGTGTCAAATGTGTTTTCACATCGTCTCACATTTATTTGGATTGTGGCTGTCACTCAGAACAAAAATCGAACAGGTTCTGGAGCAGCGTCGGCGCTCTCCTGTGTGTCTTAAGCATCTCTACAGTTAATGATACACATAGAGCACATCTGCTCCCAGGACCGGCTTCTGTTCCGTTTGTTCGTCTGACGTGAATCTGAAAAACGACGAAAAGCTAAAAGCGTTAAACTGCATGAAACCATTAGAGGATGGTTTAGGGTAGAACTCAAATCAATAGCAATCAGACGAGATAAGACTGAATAGATTTATCTGCGCTCTGGTTTGGATTCAAAATGTTAATTAAATAAACCAAAAAAGAAAACATTTCTTAAAAGGCATGTAGAGCTGAAAACATGAAAACGTCCTCATTAAACCTCTGAAAACAGCAAAGGGGAAAAAATATAAACAAATCTTTACCAAGTGAGAGAAGAAATCACAAAAACACACAAGATCAATAAAGCCTTCGATTAAAGAATGTCTCACTATTAGAAACGATTCCAAGGAGAACCCTTTTAGGATGCTAAGAACCTTATACGACTATACAAAGAAGCCTCAAAGACCTCAGAGCCCAGTTCTAGTGAGCTGTTAAACTCCTGCCAGGTTCTACAGGATAAAAAGGAATGACCAGAATCTGGAGTTTAATGAACATCTACACAGATAATGCATTAGTATTAGACAAGAGGTTCTTCAAGGGTTCTCTAAGGGTTAATTGGTGAATAAGGGTTTGTAGCTTCCGAAACGGTTCTAGTTGGACAGGTTCTAGAGGACAAAAAGAACGTTATGAGTGATAATCTGCAGAGCCACAGACTTACCCTTTAATGGTTTCAGTATCAGTGTCACATGCTGGATGTTGATGCAGATGTTTAGACTATTCTCACTGGAACAGTTCTCAGAGATAATGATCTCAACCTTCTCCCAGCTTGTGTTCTAATTGTAGGATGTGCGCTGTACACCTGCCCCCTGTGTCAGCCTTCACAATGCAGGTTATGGAATATCTATTAAAAATACATGTGGATCAGTCAAACCTGTCAAATCTGCTGTAATCCTGCGTTTCAGGTGAATATCAGCCTGTGATCAGAGCAGCCAGTCTGCACTCGTTAGCAGGAGGAGGATGATACTCACTCGCGTATCTCATGACACCTTCACAGGAAGCTGCCTGGAGGTTCAGAAGATCCCAGCTTGTGGTGAGAAACATCAGAGACGGAGCGGTTTGTCCGTGACGGTCTGCTGACACCCTCGCCTGAAGGAGCTGCTGAGAGAAAGATAGAGAGAGAGAAGCAGAAACACTTCACCTCCTGTTTGGACCTCCATCATGAACGCTTGACTCTCTCTAGCCTCGAGCAGAACACAGACGCAGACGCACTGAAGTGGTGTGAATCCTGCGGAGCAGCCGAGCCGTCTTTCAGAGTCCGTGGTCATGTCCCTGAGAGCAGAAGACTCCTTTATTCCTTTAGTTTTACATCAAAAGTAAAAGTGAACTTGGAAAAGTAACACAAAGGTCCAGAACTGCTGCTGGCTTAAAGAACAACATGCAAAATATGTAAACAACAAAATACTGACAGCATGGTGGCGTAGCGGCTAACGCCATCTGAGTCCTCACCCTGACCTCGGGTCAGCCTCTGTCCCGTCTCTCACGTCCATCACGTACGGTTTTAACTAAAACACCTGAAGCCAAGTGAACATACACTATATTGCCAAAAGTATTGGGACACCCCTCCAGATCATTGAGTTCAGGTGTTGTGTTTCAGGGGTTGGACTCCGCCCCTTAGTTCCAGTGAAAGGAACTCTTAATGCTTCAGCTTCATACCAAGACATTTTGGACAATTTCATGCTCTTTGTGGGAACAGTTTGGGGATGACCCCTTCCTGTTCCAACATGACTGCACACCAGTGACCAAAGCAAGGTCCATAAAGACATGGATGAGTGAGTTTGGTGAGTCAGAGCGAGTGACCACAGCTTTAATCATTCAGGAGTTTTAAAGGAAATTTTTGAGCAGTCATGTTATTTCCAAGCGGACATAATCTTTTATTCAAGATCCAAAGAACTTTATTAATCCCAGGGAGAAACTGCTTAAATGTTTAAGGTCCGATACAAAGTAGGATGTACAATGTGGTCCGGTTGCAGTGCTATCAGTTTATCTCTGGTGTAAATATAAGAGCCGGCACCGTGTTGCTGTGCATCGGTCACTTGGAGAGTTGAAAACAGAAGTCCAGAAGCGAAAATAACAATAAAAACTCTCTTACTAACTCACAATAGGTTTAAAACCATTTCCATGTCCAGGGTACACACACCAACGCAGCATTTTAAACAAAAAACTAACACAAAGACATATAACTGTGTGTTCCACACACAACAGGAGCGGTTATCCTTCTCCACACTAGTAAACACTGGGGCTGTAG
>NC_080718.1:6512985-6565485 GCF_019097595.1 Hemibagrus wyckioides | reverse complement strand
GTTTCTCTTCTTTTTCTTACTTTCAGTCTTTTCATCTCTCTCTCTCTCTCTCTCTCTCTCTCTCTCTCTCTCTCTCACACACACACACACACACACACACATACACACACACTCTTCTCTTTCTTTTCTACTTGTCTGTCTTTCTCTCTGACCTCGTTTCTAGTTGAATATTTCTTCTGGTCTACAGCTGCTGCACTCACAGCCTTCAAGGACATTACAGATCAGGAACAACAAAGGAAGTAAAGACAGACAGACAGATAGTCAGACAGACAGACAGTCAGACAGATAGTTATACAGACAGACAGACAGACAGGCAGGCAGACAGTCAGACAGACGGACAGAGAGACAGACAGGCAGATGGACAGACAGACAGATAGACAGACAGGCAGATGGAAAGACAGACAGATAGACAGACAGGCAGATGAACAGACAGACAGACAGTCAGTCAGTCAGACAGGTGGACAGACAGTCAGATGAACAGACAGTCAGTCAGTCAGACAGACAGATGAACAGACAGTCAGTCAGTCAGACAGACAGATGCACAGACAGTCAGTCAGAGGATTTTAGATGTTCTTTCTTTGAGCGAAGGGAAGTAGTTAGTGTCTGAGTAATAGAGCTGTTATTTTTGTATTAAGTACTGGGTGCCAATACTTTTGGACTTGACTGACAGTAGGAGGGTGATTAGTTCACGGCCCATGTGCTGTGTAAAGGTCAGCGTCGAGAACCGTTTATAATGAAGTGCTAAATTAGCTTCTGTATGAGAGCTGGATGATAATTAGTCCTTTGTGTTCTTTCTCTCTCAAACACACACACACACACACACACACACACACACACACACACACACACACATATATATATATATATATATATATATAAATACACACACACACAAACACACACACACACACTTAAGGCTTTTCCTTTTTTTACAATATTTGTACTACATCTAGATTTAAGGCACCATCAGAGGAAGGATTCGTCTCAGACTCTTTATTGTTTCAGCGCAGTGCATTAGTGGTGTTTAGTTTTTTTTGTACACATTGTGTGTGTGTGTGTGTGTGTGTGTGTGTATCTTTCCTCCCCCGGTTCTTCTGTTGACATTTTCCAAGTTGTCTGAAATCCATTTTGTCGCCTTGAGTTTTGATTTCTTCCTCTGGAAATGTGTAATTTATTCAGCACAGCTGCTCTGCAGATTCCTGCCGCGAGTGTTTGCGTGTTCGTCTGCGTGCCAGGCAGCGCTGAAAACCGATATGGATGCTTGTTTGGAATAAAGCAGGCAGAACTGTGTGTGTGTGTGTGTGTTCTCCCTCTGGGCTGTGTGTTGGCTGTATAATATGCAAAGCGAAGGCCTAATTTATTATTTTTGGACATTGTGAGAACATAACCCAGAGCTTTCCTCACTCTGTCGTTATCTTCTACCAGGTCTCGTGGCTGTCGGGGTTTTTTTTCTCCAGCATTGTTTCATTTTTAACTTTTTATTTCATTAGATTTCACATTCTTAATCCCGTTTCTGTCGCCTGTTCATCTGAGTGATGATGATGAATGTAAGCAGCTGATTTATACTGAAACTCTTCCTGTGCTCAGGAATGGAAATAAGAGGTAAATATTTATAAACAACAGAGTGAGTTTTAATGGGAATAAAGAATTAGTTTCACCTCATTACTCTCAGCTCATGACATCATCACTGTAGGAGTGGTGCGAGTTTTATTAAGAATATTTTATTAAAAAGTTAAAATTAAGTTAAGTAGTCTTTATTTGTCACATGTACATTACTGCACAGTGAGATGGGGTCAGAGCGCAGGGTCAGCCATGATGCAGTGTGCGTTGGGGGCCTTGCTCAAGGGCCCAACGGTGGCAGCTTGGCGGTGCTGGGGCTTGAACCCTGATTTTCTGGTCAATGGCCCAGAGCCTAAACCACTTGAACTACCACCGCATATTAGTGTGTCTAAAATATTAGTGTCAAATTAAACACTGACACTCAAACTGAAAAATATCAGTTTTTATTGTTTTATTTTTTAATAAAATTTTATCTTGACCAGAGCATCCAGAAATAGGTCACAGACATCAGAATGTGACTCTATTCACAATGACTCCGCCCACTTTTAGACCTTTCCTAATGATGTTCTTCTTCTTCTTCCGGCTGTACCCTGTTCATTTGGTCAGCATGTTTCGGTTCCTGTTGCAACCCTCCCATTTAACCCGGGCTTGGGACCCGCACTGAGACCACCAAGAGGCACTTTTACACCTTTACTAATAAACCACTTAAATTCAGAATTCAAGTGCAAAATGGACGACGCGAGTGATTCATTCATGTAAAAGACACACTGCTCTCTACATGAGGTTTTTATTTACACGCTCCATAATCTGCTGGGGAATTATTTATACTTTTAGAATGTATAGAGTGCAATTTATCCTCTATAAAAGGATCTTTATATATAAAACTCTATGTAGAAGCCTACACCAGTGTAACAGCCAAAAACAGAACATCTAGAACCATGTTTAGAAGCTAAGAACCTTAACAAATCCTTAAAGAACCGTTTGTAGTATTTACCTTTATTCTAACATGTAAAATTATGTAATTTAACTAGCCTCAAACTGCAGAAAATAGCACTTTAATATTTACTTTAGAGCGGTTATGGGTTCTTTAACCTCTATCAGAGTCTCTCTCTCTATAGACACAGTTCCACACAGAAACTTTTTTGGAAATTAGGAATCTATGAAGAACCCTTGAAGAACCCTCTTTTCCTAGTGCTAGAACCCAGTCCGGTTCTTTAAATCAAACCTAATTTGGACTTGGGTTCTTCTCCAGGCCTGGTTCTTTTTACGCCTCATTTTTCTTGCCGTTGTGTTTGTTTCTGTGGCCTCGGGGTCACGCGCCGTCTTCTAACACATCCCAGAAATAAATCTCTTCCCCTTTATGACCCTGTGGCTGGAGCTCAGAAACCTCTCTGGCAGATTTTACAGGTCTGTAAGCACTGATCTTTACTCAACCACGGATAAAAACCTGCAGAACCTCCACAAATCCAGCACTGATTGAGGGTTCTCATGCCATCAGGAGATTCCGGGGTTTTATAGACAACATTTAAAGAGACATGAGAGGGAAAGAAAAAAAACAGCAGCAGATGTAGAAAATCACATCCAACTCTCCATAACTTCTATAACTGATATAAACACCAGGATTATACAGGAAAACCCTCTTAGTTTGTGGAATTTTTTTATAAGAAACAAATTATAAATGTATTCTATTCTATTTTGATTAACCTCTAATCTAATCTAAACAAAATGTGAAGCCAGTAAGAACACTGCAGTCTGATGATCTGAATTATTCAGCTGGACGTCATTAGAACAGAAAAAAACTGTATTTTTTATGAGATGTTTGGAACATTTGGAGATTTTCACACTTTCTTCTGATTAATAACTCGCTCACTTTTCTATTCTTGTCCGGTTTCTGTGATTATTTATAACTTTAAGACTCCTTCAATGCTGAGTCTGGACTGGACCTTCGGCTAGTTCTACTCCTGGACTCCACAGTGGCAGTGTTTTGTCCACTTTGCTGGATTTATTTATTATTTATTATTTTTTAACAAGTGAACAGCGGAACCTGACTGTGATCCTTTATTTAATGTTTGAAATCAGCACAAACTTCTCACAGGAATAAGGAAAAATACAGTGCTAACACATTAGCATCAGAATCACTAAACTCATTATTTCAGCAAAAAAAAACATATTTAAAAACAAATAGTTGTCCCTCAGTAACAGAAGCAGTAAACAGGAAACAGCCTGAAGCAGTAATTTAGCTTCAGGAGCAGCTGTTCATCGTTTCATGAAGAAAACAACATTTTGTAATCTAACAAAGAGCTCTGAAGGTCATGAAGTGTTTTATTTGTGTTAACAGTTGTGTGCTAGCGCTCGTCTCTTTCGTCTCTGCTCTCCTGTCAGACGTGTAATTATCAGATTAAATGAGATTGTGTATGTAGGTGTATAAATGTGTAAAAGTTTAAGTGATGTTTATTGTGCAGATGGACTGATGGAAGTATTTAGCATACTGGCTAAAACACTGAGGTTAACAATGACTTTTTTTTTTTTAACATCTTGGGTGCAGAGAAATCACCTGAAATACACACTATGACTCAGTTAGCAAGATGACTAGCACAGCGCTAACAGAATAGAAACAACTTTTCTCAACCTAAGAACACAAATATTATCTTAGGAAAGACAGAAACACATAAACTCCTCAAACAAAGCATGGCTAAGAGAAAGCGCAAGCTAGCAGAGCTAGGTGGATACTTAAAACTAGTTAGCATGCTTATTTTCTTATGTTACCAAAAACAAAACAGGTGAAAACTGTGTCAAGGTTCAAACACAAACAAGAATAAATAAAATAAAGATTGGTTTTATAAAGATAACTAGCAAGAGGTGTACGTAGCATGTTATCTAAACTGAGAGTGTGTGAGTTTACTAGCAGTTAGCCAGCTGGATAATTTAGCTAATGTTATAGATTAGGAGGACATGGGGGTGTGTAATGTTTATGTTGGTATTTTTATTGGTTTAAAATGAAGCGGTCAGTGATAAGAACTCTCACGAGTGGCCCATAAATATTGACACCCCTTAGCATCTACGGTCATGTGACCGGAGTTTTCCAGAAGCATCAGAGCTGCAGCGCCTCGTCTCCCGTCACATTTTAACAGCTATTCATTTTGGTTTCTTTAATCCATCATGATGTAACAGCTCATTTCTCTGTAAACACTGTGGTGGATTTGTCATTATTTCTCAGGCAGCTCACACACACACACACACCAGACGCGTTGAACACAAATGAAATGTAATGAAATTTCTGTGCCATTACAGGAGCGAGTGAGCGAGCATCTCCGTCTCCCCGGTGTCTTTAGACTGGAGGACATGTTCATTAAGACAGTAATTAAGGCAGCAGCGTGAAGAGCATTCACCTTCTCTTTCTCTGATGGAGCTCTAATTTCACCTCCACACTACAATAACACCTCCACTGGCCTCTTCACAGTGTGTGTGTGTGTGTATGATGTGTCCAGTGTCTCCAGTGTCAGTGCTGTGTATCAATGTGTGTGTGTGTGTGTGTGTCAGAGATGAAGCTGGAGCTGGAGTTCTCCACATCTTCAGGATAGAGGAGTTTACACTTCTTTGCGGTTTCCATGGCAACATAAGCAGCTTATTATTTGTTTATCTTATTAACCTTCTGAGTGAGCAGAGCGAGGCTGGTGACTGAAGCTGTCAGAGTGTTTTATTTGTTAATAAATGGTGTTTATGTAGAAACTCCTCCGTTTTACTGTATAGTGTTTTTTTCCTTCATCTGGTGTGTTTGTGATCTCGGTCTCTCCTCGTTATCACGTGAGTAAACGTGGAACTGCTCTTCTTCTCGTCTCGCTGATGAATGGAAACGTTTTCTCTGACTCCTGTGGAATCAACATCTTCTGGGCTTCCATCTTTATTTATGTTTCCTCGTTAAAAGTTTTATTTGGAAACAAAACAAAAGAGTCACCTGTGTGTGTGTGTGTGTGTGTGAGTGTGTGTGTGTGAGTGTAGCAGAGCATCCAGTGCTTCTTCACTACAGAATATTATTTTTTTCCTATCATTTCTATTCCTATTTTTATTTAATGTGGGAGCAGGTCAGCGTCTCTCCATCACACCTCATCATCCCTCGCTTCCTCTGAACGAGGGCGCCTTTCTAGGGGACGTCTCTAGGGGATGAATATTTGAAGAGATGTGTTGAAGACTTTCTCTTGTGTCTCTCAGGAGTCCTGGATTCTGGGAGAGAGTATGAGAGAGTGATGGAGAAAAAGAGAAGTGAAGGGGGAGAAAGTGAGAGATAAAAGATGGTGAGAGGTAATAACTTCACCGAGGCCCTTCATCAGCAGCATCCCTCTTTCCCACCGGGGCTGGAGAGTGAGGGAGGACGTCTCTCCAGGGGGAAGATATTCATACGGATGTGTCCAGATCTGTGTGGAGAGAGAGGGAGAGAGAGAGAGAGAGAGAGAGAAGGAGCGAGTGATGCAGTGTGTTGTTTTGTGGTTTGTGTAGTTTGTGTGGTTTGTGTTGTTTTGTGGTTTGTGTTGTTTGTGTTGTTTGTGTTGTTTTGTGGTTTGTGTTGTTTGTGTTGTTTTGTGGTTTGTGTTGTTTGTGTGGTTTGTGTAGTTTGTGTTGTTTTGTGGTTTGTGTTGTTTTGTGGTTTGTGTTGTTTTGTGGTTTGTGTAGTTTGTGTGGTTTGTGTAGTTTGTGTGGTTCCTCTGTCTGCAGGTTCTGTTTGTTTAGTTCCTGGTTCCTGCTCAGTGAGTCGCTCCATCACTAACTCAAATATTATTCTCTCTGTCTCTCTCTATCTGTCTGTCTGTCTGTCTGTCCCTCTATCTGTCTGCCCCTTCTCTCTTTCGCTCTCTTTATCTCTCTCTCTTTCTCTCTCTCTCTGTCTCTCTCTCTCTCTCTCTGCCCTTTCTCTCTTTCACTCTCTCTATCTGTCTCTCTCTCTCTCTTTCTCTCGTTCCATGGGTCATTTAAAAAAAAAAAAATCATATTATGGATGTAAGTGAATATAAAAACATCATATATTATGATTATAATTGAAATACAATTTGAAAATAATTTACTTGTAAATTTGATTTTTTATAATTCCTTAATGTTATGAAGAGAAATCTCTAAATATTTAGACTCACAGTCCAAAAAAATCCTCAAGCCACCCTTCAGAGTTACACCACGCCCACTTCTGACAGGCCACGCCCACTTCTGGTCTGACTCCAAATACAGATACACGTATTCAGAGCAGTGAAGTGTTACAGGTACACTCTTTGTGTAAGAAATAGAACCAGTTTTAAAAGTCAGTTTTGTTATCTGTTATTTAATCCTGCAGGTCAGCGTGTCATTAATCAGAGGATTCACTTCCGTCACTCCACTTGGTCTGGTTTGGTAAATGTGATCACTCTCCATTGGTTTTCTTTCATCCTTTCAGTGGTTCCTCAGACAGCAGAAGTAGAGAAGAGAGGAAGAGAAATGAGGGGGTGCAATTAGAGAAATGAGAAACACTCCTCGAGCACACAGCTTACAAAAACAGGCAGAGGATGGCTTGACATCAGTGATGTCATTGCAGTGCATTATGGGAATTTCTCAGAAAGGGAATTAGTAAGAGTATGTGTTCACGTCCATCTGTGGAAGCTAGAAAGTTCTAGAACTGAAAGAACTAAAAGAATTGATGGTGGTCAGTGTTCAGGTCCATCACAACACCTCAAGACTCCAGTGTAATGTTTATTTTATAACACATGCTGTTTTTTTTGTCTTTTGGAGGCTGCTGCTATTTCTGGAGTTCTGGTAAAGGGTGCCAATATCTCTGCACTGCTATTGCTTTCCTTTCTAAATGTCTACAGAGGAAGAGAAGCTTCTAGAATCAAATAAAGGTTATTAATTTAAACACAATGCTGTGTGATTGGCTGGTTCTCTCTCTCTCTCTCTCTCTCTCTCTCTCTCTCATGATGTCATTGCTCCTGTTCTGAAATTTCAGTAATCCCCCCCCCCAAGATTTGCCCTCTTCTCACCACTGAGGTGTAAATTGATTTGCAGCTGTTGATGGTGTAATTACGGCTTTTCAGCCTGTGGCTGTGGGTGAAGTGGAGACATGGAGGGTCAGCCGGCTTCCTCTCATCATCCTGGACAAAATTTTTACAGCATTATCTCAAAAAATGGAAAAACAGATGGAGGACCGGAGCAGCGAGGAGCCGTGGAATGAAAATATTACTCATGAAATGGGCCGGCTGGCATCCAGCCACCTGGAGAGGAGAGGAGAGGAGAAGAAGAGAAGAGAAGAGAAGAGAAGAGAAGAGAAGAGAAGAGAGGAGAGGAGAGGAGAGGAGAAGAGAGGAGAGGAGAAGAGAAGAGAAGAGAAGAGAGGAGAGGAAAGGAGAAGAGAGGAGAGGAGAGGAGAAGAGGAGAGGAGAAGAGAGGAGTGGAAAGGAGAAGAAAGGAGAAGAGAGGAGAGGAGAAGAGAGAAGAGGAAAGGAGAAGAGAGGAGAAGAGAAGTGAGGAGAAGAGATAAGAGGAGAAGAGAGGAGAGGAGAAGAGAGGAAAGGAAAGGAGAAGAGAGGAGAAGTGAGGAGAGGAAGGGAGAAGAGAGGAGAGGAAAAGAGAAGAGAAGAGAGGAGAAGAAAAGAGAGGAGAAGAGAGGAGAGGAAGGAGAAGAGAGGAGAGAAGAAGTGAGGAGAGGAGAGGAAAGGAGAAGAGAGGCGAGCAGAAGAGAGGAGAGGAAAGGAAAGGAGAAGAGAGGAGAGGAAAGGAGAAGAGAGGAGAAGTGAGGAGAGGAGAGGAGAAGAGGGGGGAGGAAAGGAGAAGAGAGAAGAAGAGAGGAGAGGAAAGGAGAAGAGAGGAGAAGTGAGGAGAGGAAAGAAGAAGAGTGGAGAAGTGAGGAGAGGAAAGGAGAAGAGAGGAGAAGTGAGGAGAGGAAAGGAGAAGAGAGGAGAGGAGAGGAGAAGTGAGGAGAGGAAAGAAGAAGAGTGGAGAAGTGAGGAGAGGAGAGGAGAGGAGAAGTGAGGAGAGGAAAGGAGAAGAAAGGAGAAGTGAGGAGAGGAGAGGAGAAGTGAGGAGAGGAAAGGAGAAGAGAGGAGAAGTGAGGAGAGGAGAGGAGAAGTGAGGAGAGGAAAGAAGAAGAGTGGAGAAGTGAGGAGAGGAGAGGAGAAGAGAGGAGAGGAGAAGTGAGGAGAGGAAAGGAGAAGAGAGGAGAAGTGAGGAGAGGAGAGGAGAGGAGAAGTGAGGAGAGGAGAGGAGAAGTGAGGAGAGGAAAGGAGAAGAGAGGAGAAGTGAGGAGAGGAGCAGTGAGGAGAGGAAAGGAGAAGAGAGGAGAAGTGAGGAGAGGAGAGGAGAAGTGAGGAGAGGAGAGGAGAAGTGAGGAGAGGAAAGGAGAAGAGAGGAGAAGTGAGGAGAGGAGAGGAGAGGAGAAGTGAGGAGAGGAAAGGAGAAGAGAGGAGAAGAGAGGAGAGGAGAGGAGAAGTGAGGAGAGGAGAGGAGAAGAGAGGAGAAGTGAGGAGAGGAGAGGAGAAGTGAGGAGAGGAGAGGAGAAGTGAGGAGAGGAGAGGAGAAGTGAGGAGAGGAAAGGAGAAGTGAGGAGAGGAGAGGAGAGGAGAGGAGAAGAGAGGAGAAGTGAGGAAAGGAGAAGAGAGGAGAAGAGAGGAGAGGAGAGGAGAAGTGAGGAGAGGAAAGGAGAGGAGAAGTGAGGAGAGGAGAGGAGAAGTGAGGAGAGATCTGGACCGTATTTCTTAAGAGATGTTCTACATTGATCAGAAATCCTGTAATCACAGTAACTCTGTTCTTAATACACTACTCAAGTATTCAAAGTGTGTGTGTGTGTTTGTGTGTTTGTGTGTGTGTTTGTGTGTGTGAGTGTGTGTGTTTGTGTGTGTGAGTGTGTGTGTTTGTGTGTGTGAGTGCGTGTGTTTGTGTGTGTGTGTGTGTTTGTGTGTGTGTTTGTGTGTGTTTGTGTGTGTGTTTGTGTGTGTGAGTGTGTGTTTGTGTGTGTGTGTGTGTGTGAGTGTGTGTTTGTGTGTGTGAGTGTGTGTGTTTGTGTGTATGAGTGCGTGTGTGTGTGTGAGTGCGTGTGTTTGTGTGTGTGTTTGTGTGTGTGTGAGTGTGTGTGTGTGTGTGTGTGTGTGTGTTTGTGTGTGTGTGTGTGTGTTTGTGTGTTTGTGTGTGTGTTTGTGTTTGTGTGTGTGAGTGTGTGTGTTTGTGTGTGTGAGTGCGTGTGTTTGTGTGTGTGAGTGTGTGTGTTTGTATGTGTGTGTGTGTTTGTGTGTGAGTGCGTGTGTGAGTGCGTGTGTTTGTGTGTGTGAGTGTGTGTGTTTGTGTGTGTTTGTGTGTGTATTTGTGTGTGTGAGTGTGTGTGTTTGTGTGTTTGTGTGTGTGAGTGCGTGTGTTTGTGTGTGAGTGCGTGTGTTTGTGTGTGAGTGTGTGTGTTTGTGTGTGTGTGTTTGTGTGTGTGTGTGTGTGTTTGTGTGTGTGAGTGCGTGTGTTTGTGTGTGTGTTTGTGTGTGTGTTTGTGTGTTTGTGTGTGTGAGTGCGTGTGTTTGTGTGTGAGTGCGTGTGTTTGTGTGTGTGAGTGCGTGTGTTTGTGTGTGTGTTTGTGTGTGTGTGAGTGTGTGTGTTTGTGTGTGTGAGTGCGTGTGTTTGTGTGTGTTTGTATGTGTGAGTGTGTGTGTTTGTGTGTGAGTGTGTGTGTTTGTGTGTGAGTGTGTGTGTTTGTGTGTGTGTGTTTGTGTGTGTGTTTGTGTGTGTGTGTTTGTGTGTGTGAGTGTGTGTGTTTGTGTGTGTGAGTGTGTGTGTTTGTGTGTGTGTTTGTGTGTGTGTGAGTGTGTGAGTGTGTGTGTTTGTGTGTGTGTTTGTGTGTGTGAGTGTGTGTGTGAGTGTGTGTGTTTGTGTGTGTGAGTGTGTGTGTTTGTGTGTGTTTGTGTGTGTGTGAGTGTGTGAGTGTGTGTGTTTGTGTGTCTGTTTGTGTGTGTGAGTGTGTGTGTGAGTGTGTGTGTTTGTGTGTGTGAGTGTGTGTGTTTGTGTGTGTGAGTGTGTGTGTGAGTGTGTGTGTTTGTGTGTGTGAGTGTGTGAGTGTGTGTGTGAGTGTGTGTGTTTGTGTGTGTGAGTGTGTGTGTGAGTGTGTGAGTGTGTGTGTTTGTGTGTGTGAGTGTGTGTGTTTGTGTGTGTGTGTGTCCAGTTATTTTTCAGCAATCCTGTTAAAAGTCCTGCTACATTCACACTAGCGAGTGACAAAATGATGATGTAATAATGAGTGTTTAATGTCCACCACTGAGCTCGACACGGATCTGTGATTTCAGTGTCAACACTTCAGCTGAGACTTTGAGCCGACTCGTTTCCTGACTCTTATCCTGATTCTTTTCCTGACTCCTTTCCTGACTTTTTTCCTGACTCATTTCCCGACTCTTTTCCTGACTCTTATCCTGACCCTTTTCCTGACTCTTATCCTGACTCTTTTCCTGACTCTTTTCTTGAATTGTTTCCTGACTCTTTTCCTTATTCATATCCTGACTCGTAGCCTGACTCTTTTCCTGGCTCTTTTCCTGGCTCTTTTCCTGACTCGTTTCCTGACTCTTTTTCTGACTCTTTCCCTAGCTCTACTCCTCACTTTTTTCCTGACTCTTATCCTGATTCTTTTCCTGACTCTTTCCCTAGCTCTTTTCCTGACTCTTTTCCTCACTCTTTTGCTGACTAGTTGCCTGGCTTGTTTCCTGACTCTTTTCCTAGCTATTTTCCTGACTCTTTACCTGAATTGTTTCCTGACTCTTTTCCTTATTCATGTCCTGACTCTTTCCCTAGCTCTTTTCCTGACTTTTATCCTGACTCTTTTTCTGAATTTTTTTCTGATTCTTTTCCTGACTTGTTTCCTGACTCTTTCCCTAGCTCTTTTCCTCACTCTTTTCCTGACTCTTATCCTGATTCTTTTCCTGACTCTTATCCTGATTCTTTTCCTGACTCTTTCCGTAGCTCTTTTCCTGACTCTTTTCCTCACTCTTTTCCTGACCCGTTGCCTGACTTGTTGATTGATGCACAGATTTAAACATGTCCAGAGGCATTATGAAGAAGCTGGAGAGGAAGTAGTAGAGATCGCTGTGTCTCTGGTAAGTCTGTGTAGCTAGGACAGTTAGCTCCTCCTGCTAATCTAATCTGAGAACAAACGCAGTGTGTTATTTCATTTGTTTTTAGCTTCAGAAGTGAATTATATCTAGTACCATTTCTCATCTGATTACAGAAAAACACAGGATAGGCCACACCCATGAGTGATAACTACAGCAGTAAGTACACGCCCACAAAAGACAAAATACAAGCGGGATACAAGCCTTGGTCACTTCACTGCTGAATGTTCCTGTGCCTTGAAGTTCTGGATATTTTCACGTCAGTTATAAACGATTATAAAGGTCTCAGAAATGAAAGTGGTACATTCCAGAATCTCGCTGAGAGACTTTTAAAGAGCCACACAGACACAAGCTAAAGAGAGACAGAAAACAAAAGGCTAAATTTAGCAACATTCATTATTTCTACTGGGAAATAGAGGACATGCTGCAGTGAGTCTCCTCACCTACAGGGGGCACTGTGGCTCTACTGCTCTGTCTCTGCGCTTCTGCTTTGCTTTAAGATTCTTTTAAATGTAGCATTTAAAACACACACACACACATATATATATATACATATATATATACATACACATATACATATGCATCAACAGAAAATGCTTTTATTTTCTATTTTCATAGCAGCTGAATTTTTTAGAGAGTCAGAGAGGAAGCCTACCCTCGTCAATAAACACTCAAACGAGCACTAATTAAAAAAAGACTCTTCAGCTCATGCTGTTACAGGAAAATGATCAACGGTGTGAAGTGGAGTTACTGTTACTGCTCTGAGGATCATTCTCCTCCTCTAACACCACCCACATGAACCAGAGTCTACTTCATTTTCTATTCAAGATCAACATGCTGTACTTTTTAACCATTTACAGTTACTTCCTGTTGTCTCTTACGTTACAGCAGCTATAAACACTCATCCCCTCAGCAGTCTCTCTTTATTCTCTCTCTTCAGCTATAAACACTCATCCCCTCAGCAGTTTCTCTTTATTCTCCCTCTTCAGCTATAAACACTCATCCCCTCAGCAGTCTCTCTTTATTCTCTCTCTTCAGCTATAAACACTCATCCCCTCAGCAGTCTCTCTTTATTCTCCCTCTTCAGCTATAAACACTCATCCCCTCAGCAGTCTCTCTTTATTCTCCCTCTTCAGCTATAAACACTCATCCCCTCAGCAGTCTCTCTTTATTCTCCCTCTTCAGCTATAAACACTCATCCCCTCAGCAGTCTCTCTTTATTCTCCCTCTTCAGCTATAAACACTCATCCCCTCAGCAGTCTCTCTTTATTCTCTCTCTTCAGCTATAAACACTCATCCCCTCAGCAGTCTCTCTTTATTCTCCCTCTTCAGCTATAAACACTCATCCCCTCAGCAGTCTCTCTTTATTCTCCCTCTTCAGCTATAAACACTCATCCCTCAGCAGTCTCTCTTTATTCTATCTCTCTTCAGCTATAAACACTCATCCCCTCAGCAGTCTCTCTTTATTCTCTCTCTCTCACTTCAGCTATAAATACTCATCCCCTCAGCAGTCTCTCTTTATTCTCCCTCTTCAGCTATAAACACTCATCCCCTCAGCAGTCTCTCTTTATTCTCCCTCTTCAGCTATAAACACTCATCCCCTCAGCAGTTTCTCTTTATTCTCCCTCTTCAGCTATAAACACTCATCCCCTCAGCAGTCTCTCTTTATTCTCCCTCTTCAGCTATAAACACTCATCCCCTCAGCAGTCTCTCTTTATTCTCTCTCTTCAGCTATAAACACTCATCCCCTCAGCAGTCTCTCTTTATTCTCCCTCTTCAGCTATAAACACTCATCCCCTCAGCAGTCTCTCTTTATTCTATCTCTCTTCAGCTATAAACACTCATCCCCTCAGCAGTCTCTCTTTATTCTATCTCTCTTCAGCTATAAACACTCATCCCCTCAGCAGTCTCTCTTTATTCTCTCTCTCTCACTTCAGCTATAAATACTCATCCCCTCAGCAGTCTCTCTTTATTCTCCCTCTTCAGCTATAAACACTCATCCCCTCAGCAGTCTCTCTTTATTCTCTCTCTTCAGCTATACTCATCCCCTCAGCAGTCTCTCTTTATTCTCCCTCTTCAGCTATAAACACTCATCCCCTCAGCAGTCTCTCTTTATTCTATCTCTCTTCAGCTATAAACACTCATCCCCTCAGCAGTCTCTCTTTATTCTATCTCTCTTCAGCTATAAACACTCATCCCCTCAGCAGTCTCTCTTTATTCTCTCTCTCTCACTTCAGCTATAAATACTCATCCCCTCAGCAGTCTCTCTTTATTCTCCCTCTTCAGCTATAAACACTCATCCCCTCAGCAGTCTCTCTTTATTCTCTCTCTCTTCAGCTATAAACACTCATCCCCTCAGCAGTCTCTCTTTATTCACTCTCTCTTCAGCTATAAACACTCGTCCCCTCAGCAGTCTCTCTTTATTCTCTCTCTCTTCAGCTATAAACACTCATCCCCTCAGCAGTCTCTCTTTATTCTTTGACTTTCGATTATCAGGATATTTATAGTCATTTGTCCAGTTTGTCCTGCAGAGTGAGACTGAATAAACTGACCAGACCTTCACTGAATAAAAATGGAGTAAATTAAAAGCAAACATAATCCATCAGGTCAGCGTCTGAGCTCCTGAGCTGGACACACAGCGTGTTCCTGGGTAAGCGGTCAGCATGCAGCGAGCACTGAGGAAGACAGATCAGGAAACACGGGAAACACAGCAGAGAGAATCGTATGGAACATTACAGAAAATAAAATGATAAAACACCTCCAGACATTTAAAATGAAATAGGCCGAAGCTCTAGTTTTGAACGTCTCATGAAAAAATCCTTTACCTGCTTTCAGCTTGGATTAAATTCTTCCTCAGCAGGAAGTCTCTGCAGCTCCTCAGCCTCAGATCTGATCCTGTCCAGGAAGCATTCCCGATTCCTTCTATTGAGAGACGTCAAGGACAGAGCTGGTGTCTGATTAAACAAAATCACACGTCTCCTCAGCACCAGCTTTACTTCACATCTCCTCATTCTAAAATACTGTCTTAATGTGAAACTTTTGAAATATTAGTGTCTGGAATAACAAAGTCTTCAGAACACTGACGGGGCAGGAATACTGAAGCGCGCGGAATACTGAAGTGCGCGGAATACTGAAGCGCTCGGAATAATGAAGCGGGCGGAATACTGAAGCGCGCGGAATAATGAAGCGCGTGGAATAATGAAGCGTGTGAATATTTAATTGGATGAGATTTAATGCGGAATACTAAAATGAATGAATTCTGAAGTATATGGAATTCTGAAGCATATGTAATTCCAAAGTGTGTGGAATTCTAAAGTGTGTGGGATTCTGAAGTTCCATTCAATTCAATTCAATTTTATTTGTATAGCACTTTTAACAAATTGCATTGTCTCAAAGCAGCTTTACATGAGAAACGACATAAGAAACAAGAAACATATAAACAGACAAAAAGAAGTGTGTGGAATTCTGAAGCATGTGGAATTCTGAACTGTGTAGAATTCTGAAGTGTGTCAAATTCTGAAGAATGTGGAATTCCTAGGTATGTGGAATTTTTAAATTTGTGGAATTCTGAAGTGTGTAGAACTATGAAGTGTGTGAATTTCTGAAGTGTGTGGAATTCTGTTACATCTTTACTGTCATGTGTTTGGAATAATGCGGTCAGAGCGGTGAGTCAGGGCATGTTTTTCTCCCAGGTTCTATAAAACTCCAGGTTCAGATACTTCCCAGAGAATAAGCCGAAAGCCCTGATGTTCTCTAATAAATTAGAGCAGAGGAAGTGCTGCTGCGGGACTCGGAGTGAACTTTCCGGAGTTTCAGACTCGCTATTTCAGCTCACTGTATCTGAACATCATCCATGTTGTGTAAATCCTCACAACATGTCATCAGTCAGTCAGGAGGAGGGTGAGAATGTCAACATGTCTCTCTCTCTCTCTCTCTCTCTCTCTCTCTCTCTCTCTCTCTCTCTCTCTGTCTCTCCACCCCCCCTTCTCTTTCCTTCTCTCTCTCTGTCTCTCTCTCCCCCCACTGTTGTTTAATATTATGAATGCATGTATAAAATTTAAAATGTATTGTCAGCCTGCCTCATTTCCTGTGAAAACCTTTATTCCTCATTGTTTATTTTCATAATTTCCTCTTTTCTCTTTTATTCTCTCTCTCTCTCTCTCTCTCTCTCTCTTTCATGAGATGAAACACCAGTCTCTGAGCTTGTAATGAAATTACGCTAAATGAAATAAAAACAACAGAAAATGTTCAGCGGAATATTGCGGACGTCTCTGCTGCGTCTGACCTCGGGACAGAAACCTCGTGCTCTAATCTCATCCCAGACGTGGAAACAGACACGGGTCATTTTGCAAGAAAGACCATTAACGGAAAAAATGAATATGATGATGTTTTCACAGCGATGCCTTTGTTCCTCATTCAGCCGTCTATAATTTATACGCATTCAAATATTTATTTCAACGCGAGGTGCAAAAATCAGGTTTAAGCAGCGACCCCTGGACTCGGCCGGACACGTGCGCTCCTCCTGAAAGAGTAAATGATCTATACACACGGATACTGAAGGAAATAAAGAGCGGGGAAGAGAAGACAGGAAATGAATCTGACTTCAGGCTCTTTAATGCACTAAAACAGAGCAAAGAGCTTAATGTTATTGACATTAACAGAAAATAAAAAGATATAAAACACCTCCAGACATTTCTAAATGAATAATGCAGAAGCCTTTAGCTCTAAGCGTCTCATTAAAAATCCTTAAAAAATGCTTATGGACGTCGCTGCATCTCGGCAGCCTCGGATCCGATCCGGTCCGGGAAGCACTTTTTCTTTTTTTTCCCTAGTGAGTGACGTCCAGGATCAGAGCGGTCAGCCTCAGGTCCGATTAGTTTAAACTGATCACACAGTAAAACTGAAGTGTGACATCAGCACCATCCTTCCATTCCACTTCTCCATCTCCACTAATCCTCATCATTAAATCATAGACTGATTGCTAGCTAGCATTTAGCTGACTTTAGCTTCACTCGCTGACGTAGCATCGTGTAGTGAAGCTCAGCTGCTAATACAACGTCTTACACCAAGGTGATAAAAACACCTCTATCCTGTAATCACATCAACTGTTTGGATAAGGAATATTTTAAAGCCCGTGTTCGGGTTTTTTTTCACATGCTGCCGGATTGTCCAAGTTTCTTCCTTCAGCTTGTTCATAATGGGATTTTCGGTGTGTTTTGTTTTGACAGCGGAGCAGACAGCAGATTTTTACTGAAAGCTCTGTTGTCAAACAACATTACTCTCCCCCGCCGGCGTCACGCTCTCGCTCGCTTTGTGCGGCCGTCAGAGACCAAAGCGAGCGAAATATCCAGCAGCAGAAAAAGAGAAAATAAAAACAAAGCTTAAAAGAACACGCTTTGTTCATATTTGGGCGTTCGGCCTGCAGGGTGAACTCGTCCCCTCCTGAGGAAGGGATTTCAGAGTGAGGTCGAGGCTCCTCTCTCACACACACACACACACACACACACTGGCATTTCTCATAAATAAAAAAATTAATGAATAAATAAATAAGTAAATAAAAATAAATAAATAAGTAAATAAAAATAAATAAGTAAATAAATAAATAAATAAATAAATGAGTGGAGTGATGAGTGATGAGTCAGTGTCAGCACCGAGAGCTTGATTATTTTCCTCTAACGTCACGCCCTGAAGTGTTTTTCCTCATGTCCACTTCCACTGCTGTGGTCTGCCTGCGATTACAGTTTTATTCACTAAACAATAACATAATTTTGTTTTATAAACAGTCTCTTCTTCAGTGTTTTCTCTCTGTTGAAGTTAATAACACATTAATTACAAAACCAGTAGAGTTAAAAAATGAAAAGGTGTCCAAGAAACCCATGGTAAATCTGCCCGGATGTGAGAGCAGGAAGTGCCTCTCTGCCGGTCAGTGATGCTGTGAGGACGATGTCCAGTCGCTGCCTGCTGTATTCCTCTCATCTGATCATCTTCTCATCAGTTCAGCAGGGTTTCTTCCTAACCTCCGCCCGCTCCTCTCCATCGTTCCCTCCCTGTAGTAAACAAGGCCACAAATAGTCTTTGCCTCAGATCAGCTCGCACTTCAAAACACAGTTTCTAAGTAAATCTCACACACCTGAGAGGAAAGTCACGTTTTCCCACAAAACATCAATACACAAAAACAGCAGAATTAATTTCATACACAAATCAAACTGGAGCTATATCCTCATCTTCTCACGTGTCCAGTCAGGCCACGCCCCCTGACCCAATCCCATCCCGACTCCATAAGGAGCGAGCAAGCAAAGTGTCTTAAATGTTTTTTTTTTAATTAAAATCAGTCAAATCAGGGTGCCGTGCAGAACAGAGATGTTTCATTATAGATGCAGGAGGAATATTCAGCAAGTTAATCCTCTTGATTGAAAACACAAAAGAATGAGCAATTTGTGTGGATGAGGTCAGTGAAGCGTCGCACCTCTCGTCCTGCTCCGTCCTTAACACAGGAGCTTTATTGATTTATGCAGAAGAGCTGAAGTCAGGCCTTTATGTCACTGTGTCAGAGAGAGAAAGTGTGGCAAGGTACAGATAAGAGTGTATTCACACACACACACACACACACACACAGCTTTTACCTTGTAGATCCTCGACAACACTCTCCGCTCGTGATGTGAAAATTAACACTTGGAGGTTTTACAAGGAATATTTAATAGAAAGTATTTAAATAGAAAACAGTAGAAATTTTTCCCTCTGAAATGAATTGAATGTAAATAGAATTAGTGTAATGGATTAAAGTGGATTTAATATGGAAGAAAAAATGAAGAAGGCTTAATGAGCAGAAGGAGACGCTTGAAGGCTTCAGGATGGCAGAAGTGTGTGTGTGTGTGTATGTTTGTGTGTGTGAGTGTGTGTGTATGTATGTGAATGTGTTTGTGTGTGTGTCTGTGAGTGTGTGAGTGTATCTGTGTGTGTGTGTATGTGTGTAGAATAAACAGAGACCTGGATCTAGGTGAGAAGAGTCGGCTCTTGTAGTCCTGCTCTTATGAACCTCAGGTAGCAGAAGCTGTAGCTGATAGAACTCAAGAGCTGTTGGGGGTTCTGTGAGGAAAAACATCTTGTCGGTGTCAGATAGGAGAACAAGGAGAAAGATCCAGAAAAGATTTCGGCAGGAGTTAGATGTTGTAGACCTTTAGATAGAAATAGATGTTTGTAGATGTCAGGCTGGAGGAGAAGATCATCCTCAGAGTTCCTGATGTAGGCTGAGGTCAGCAGGAATAGGAGCTGAGGACAGGAGAAGAAGAAGCTGATGGTCTAGATGTATGATGGAGCAGGAGCTTGAGCAGATGCTGGAGTGGGACTGTGCTGTGGCTCCGCGGTGTTCCACCTGAGCGACTCTCCTCGTGTACGTAGCGACAGAGTGACAGAAAGCAGCATTTATTCTGACACACTAACATGAGCGCAGGGTCACTTTTACTGTGTAAACGAATATTCAGAGTCTCCTACAGGAAAATTCACAGAAAATATCAGACCGGACGTCCTTCTCCCGTCAGCAGTGTCTTTCACGGCCGAGAGGAGGACGGCGACGTGTTTCAGACGTGATCCGGTCTGAACATCTGACGCACGTTTATCCCAGAAGAGTCACGCTCGGCTTCCTCGTCTCGCGGCGCAGAGATTCTCCTGGCAGTGAACAGATTTGGTGAATGTAATTATCCACTCCAGCGTTCAGACGCGTCCGCTGCTCACTGCGACCTTTTATTTGGGTGAAGCCGGTATTTTTGTCTCTCTGTCCTTTGAGATTCTCACAAAAACTCGACAGGAAGTCACGTCCTGGCATTTTAGTGTGAGTGTGAAGTCATATGTGGCAGTAATGAGAGGCTTCATGATTCATGTTTAATATGCTGAGGACTGAGTGTTGCCTTCTCCACCTTTAAAAGTCAGAGCAGTAATTGTTTTTTTTTTCATGCAGGAAAAGCAGGATGTTTTATTTTAGACCTTTAGAGTGATGCTGTGACGCTCATCTCAGGAACTTCAGCACTTCTCCTGAATGTCAGCTTTATTTAGAATCACAGCCGTGACATCATCAGGGGGTGTTACAGGTCTGTACACTGCATGCCAAATCTCAAGCAGTGTCTCAGACGCTGCACTAGGCGTTCATAAACATCTCATAAACATCTTATAAACATCCCATAAACATCTCATAAACATCTTATAAACATCTTACAAGCATGAATAAGCAACAGCAGCATAACAGTGAGGATTATTAGTCATTCCTGGAGGGTTTTCATGGTGGTGCTTCTGTGTCATTTCTTATAAATTAACCCTCAGCTACCTCACATTATAACCATGATATGAATTGGACACTACAGAAGGTCACTGAGCTCTAATGTCACTTATCATAATGTTCTAATGTATATGTCATAACACAATCTCACACACAACCTCACACACAACCTTACACACAACCTCACACAACCCCACACACAACCTCACACACAACCTCACACAACCTTACACAACCTCACACACAACCTTGTACAACCTCACACACAACCTTACACAACCTCACACACAACCTTATACAATCTCACACACAACCTTACACACAACCTCACACACAACCTTATACACAACCTCACACAACCCCACACACAACCTCACACACAACCTCACACAACCGTACACAACCTCACACACAACCTTGTACAACCTCACACACAACCTTACACAACCTCACACACAACCTTATACAATCTCACACACAACCTTACACACAACCTCACACACAACCTTATACACAACCTTACACACAACCTTATACAATCTCACACACAACCTTATACAATCTCACACACAACCTTGTACAACCTCACACACAACCTTACACACAACCTTACACAACCTCACACACAACCTTACACAACCTCACACACAACCTTATACAATCTCACACACAACCTTACACACAACCTCACACACAACCTTATACAATCTCACACACAACCTTGTACAACCTCACACACAACCTTGTACAGTCTCACACACAACCTTGTACAGTCTCACACACAACCTTACACACAACCTTATACAACCTCACACACAACCTTGTACAACCTCACACACAACCTTACACAACCTCACACACAACCTTATACAATCTCACACACAACCTTACACACAACCTTATACAACCTCACACACAACCTTACACAACCTCACACACAACCTTACACAACCTCACACACAACCTTACACACAACCTTACACACAACCTTATACAATTTCACACACAACCTTACACACAACCTTATACAACCTCACACACAACCTTGTACAACCTCACACACAACCTTACACAACCCCACACACAACCTTATACAACCTCAGACACAACCTTATACAACCTCACACACAACCTTACACAACCCCACACACAACCTCACACACAACCCCACACACAACCTCACACACAACCTCACACACAACCTTATACAACCCCACACACAACCTTATACAACCTCACACACAACCTTACACAACCCCACACACAACCTCACACACAACCTTACACAACCTCACACACAACCTTACACAACCCCACACACAACCTTATACAACCTCACACACAACCTTACACAACCTCACACACAACCTTACACAACCCCACACACAACCTTATACAACCCCACACACAACCTTACACAACCCCACACACAACCTTATACAACCCCACACTCAACCTTATACAACCTCACACACAACCTTATACAACCCCACACACAACCTTATACAACCTCACACACAACCTTATACAACCCCACACACAACCTTATACAACCTCACATACAACCTTATACAACCTCACACACAACCTCACACAACCCCACACACAACCTTATACAACCTCACACACAACCTTATACAACCTCACACACAACCTTACACAACCTCACACACAACCTTATACAACCTCACACACAACCTTACACAACCTCACACACAACCTTACACAACCCCACACACAACCTTATACAACCTCACACACAACCTTACACAACCCCACACACAACCTCACACACAACCTCACACACAACCTTATACAACCTCACACACAACCTTACACAACCTCACACACAACCTTACACAACCTCACACAATGCCACACAATCTCACACAGACACAAAACTTCAGACTAAACCTCACACAACCTCACACAATCTCACACAACCTCACACAACCTCACAAAACATTACACAACCCCACACACAACCTTACACACAACCTCAAACAATGTCACATAATCTCACACACAACCTCACACACAACCTCAAACAACGTCATACAATCTCACACACAACGTCACACAACGTCACACAACCTCACACAAAACCTTACACACGACCTCACACACAACCTCACACAACATCACACAACCCCACACACAACCTCACACACAACCTCACACACAACCTCACACACAACCTTATACAACCCCACACACAACCTTATACAACCTCACACACAACCTTATACAACCTCACACACAACCTTATACAACCCCACACACAACCTTATACAACCTCACACACAACCTTATACAACCTCACACACAACCTTACACAACCCCACACACAACCTTATACAACCTCAGACACAACCTTATACAACCTCACACACAACCTTATACAACCCCACACACAACCTTATACAACCTCACACACAACCTTATACAACCCCACACACAACCTTATACAACCTCACACACAACCTTATACAACCCCACACACAACCTTACACAACCTCACACACAACCTCGCACACAACCTTACACAACCCCACACACAACCTCACACACAACCTTACACAACCTTACACAACCTCACACACAACCTTACACAACCCCACACACAACCTCACACACAACCCCACACACAACCTTATACAACCTCACACACAACCTTACACAACCCCACACACAACCTTATACAACCTCACACACAACCTTACACAACCTCACACACAACTTTATACAACCTCACACACAACCTTACACAACCCCACACACAACCTTATACAACCTCACATACAACCTTATACAACCTCACACACAACCTCACACAACCCCACACACAACCTTATACAACCTCACACACAACCTTACACAACCTCACACACAACCTTATACAACCTCACACACAACCTCACACACAACCTTACACAACCCCACACACAACCTTATACAACCTCACACACAACCTTACACAACCCCACACACAACCTCACACACAACCTCACACACAACCTTATACAACCTCACACACAACCTTACACAACCTCACACACAACCTTACACAACCTCACACAATGCCACACAATCTCACACAGACACAAAACTTCAGACTAAACCTCACACAACCTCACACAATCTCACACAACCTCACAAAACATTACACAACCCCACACACAACCTTACACACAACCTCAATGTCACATAATCTCACACACAACCTCACACACAACCTCAAACAACGTCATACAATCTCACACACAACGTCACACAACGTCACACAACCTCACACAAAACCTTACACACGACCTCACACACAACCTTACACAACCTCACACAACGTCACACACAACCTCACACACAACCTAAAAAACGTCACACAACCTCACACACAACCTCATGTCACACAATCTCACACTTCACACAATCTTACACACAACCTCACGTCACACAACCTCACACAATCTCACACACAACCTCACACAACCTCATACACAACCTCAAACAATCTCACACACAATCTCACACACAACCTCACATAACCTTACGCAACCTCATACACAACCTCACACACCGTCACACAATCTCATACTTCACACAATCTCATACACAACCTCACACACAACCTTACACAACCCCACACACAACCTTATACAACCTCACACACAACCTTACACAACCCCACACACAACCTCACACACAACCTCACACACAACCTTATACAACCTCACACACAACCTTACACAACCTCACACACAACCTTACACAACCCCACACACAACCTTACACAATCTCACACACAACCTCACACACAACCTCACACAACCCCACACACAACCTTATACAACCTCACACACAACCTTACACAACCCCACACACAACCTCACACACAACCTTATACAACCTCACACACAACCTTATACAACCTCACACACAACCTTATACAACCTCACACACAACCTTATACAACCCCACAGACAACCTTATACAACCTCACACACAACCTTATACAACCTCACACACAACCTTATACAACCTCACACACAACCTTATACAACCCCACACACAACCATATACAACCTCACACACAACCTTATACAACCCCACACACAACCTTATACAACCCCACACACAACCTTATACAACCTCACACACAACCTTATACAACCCCACACACAACCTTACACAACCCCACACACAACCTTATACAACCCCACACACAACCTTATACAACCTCAGACACAACCTTATACAACCTCACACACAACCTTACAACCCCACACACAACCTCACACACAACCTTACACAACCCCACACACAACCTTATACAACCTCACACACAACCTCACACACAACCTTACACAACCCCACACACAACCTTACACAACCTCACACACAACCTCGCACACAACCTTACACAACCCCACACACAACCTTACACACAACCTTACACAACCTCACACACAACCTTACACAACCCCACACACAACCTTACACAACCCCAAACACAACCTCACACACAACCTTATACAACCTCACACACAACCTTACACAACCCCACACACAACCTTATACAACCTCACACACAACCTTACACAACCTCACACACAACGTCACACAATCTCACACACAACCCCACACACAATCTTACACACAACCTCACACAATCTCACACACAACCTTACACAACCTCACACAATGCCACACAATCTCACACAGACACAAAACTTCAGACTAAACCTCACACAACCTCACACAATCTCACACAACCTCACACAACCTCACAAAACATTACACAACCCCACACACAACCTTACACACAACCTCAAACAATGTCACATAATCTCACACACAACCTCACACACAACCTCAAACAACGTCATACAATCTCACACACAACGTCACACAACGTCACACAACCTCACACAAAACCTTACACACAATCTCACACACAACCTCACACAACATCACACAATCTCACACACAACCTCACACACAAACTCACACAATGTCACACGACCTCACACACAACCTTACACAACCTCACACAACGTCACACACAACCTCACACACAACCTAAAAAACGTCACACAACCTCACACACAACCTCATGTCACACAATCTCACACTTCACACAATCTTACACACAACCTCACGTCACACAACCTCACACAATCTCACACACAACCTCACACAACCTCATACACAACCTCAAACAATCTCACACACAACCTCACATAACCTTACGCAACCTCATACACAACCTCACACACCGTCACACAATCTCACACACAACCTCACACAATCTCACACACAACCTCATACAGAACCCCACGTCACACAATCTCATACTTCACACAATCTCATACACAACCTCACACACAACCTCAAACAATCTCACACACAATCTCACACACAACCTCACATAATCTCACGCAACCTCATACACAACCTCACACAGCATCACACAATCTCACACACAACCTCATGCAACCTCACACATGGAGCATGTGGTCTTTAGGTCTTATGGCATTATGGCTAAAATAAGCTTTATAAATCTTCATATTGGTCCTGAAGGGCTTATGTAGCTTTATGAGCAGTGTGTGATTCAGCACTCCTAACAAACACACACACACACACACACACACACACACACACACACACACAGTGTAGATGTCACTGAGTTGAAATCTGAGTTTTAGTTTTGAATATTTTAAGGAGTTTTGTTTGTATCTCAGGAAGCGACTCTGTATTTCAGGGGATGGTAGAAACCCAGATATTGATTTTTTGCTCACTTTTGTACAGCAGCATCAGAGTTTTTGGCTTCTTTTGCGCTGTGTTTGTTTGTAATAACAGGTGGTGGGGAATCGATTAAAGCCGTTTGTTCTATTTATCGATCTGCTTTTGGTCCAAATCAAACCTCCGACACGCCAAGTGGAGTTTATTCCTCCTGCTCTTTATCTTGCCTCCTTTTTCCTCAGTGTTAATGTGTGTTTATCAACCTGCACCACAATCGAAGACAATTTACCTGAAAGGTGCGATAATTACTGAATCTTCTTCTTTCACCTGGGGTTATGTTTGGGGCGAGAGCGGCACTGAAACGGTAAAGTGCGCTGGATGTGACTCTGAGCTCGGTGGCCACCGGGGGGCACCACATATATACACCTGGGGAAAGTGGAACTGGATTATTAATAATCTATAATTATTTTGGACAGAATTATCCCTGTTTTTATACAAATCTTTGCCCAGCATGGCCAGAGATTAGATCTAGATTGGAAGTGTGTATTAACTTCAGATTGGCGTGGGGTATTGGCTCCATGCATCTATGCATCTATCCATGCATCTATGCATTAGATCTACATTTACACCATGTACTAGTGCTAAATTATCTAGCTCAGGATTAGTTGTAGATTAGCCCTGTGCAGTGGTTCTAGATTAATACTGTGGATGAAATCTAGAATATCTCTGTGTATAATGCGCATTAGTGCTAGATTGTCTTTAGATTAGCTGTAGCTTAGCACTGTGTGTTAGTTCTAGATTAGTTCCAGCTCAGATTACGTCTGTACCTTGGTTCTAGATTGTGAATAAGAACGAGATTGTCTCTGTGCGTTGGTTCTACATGCTAAATGCTGGGTATTTTCTTGAGTATTAGCTTAAGATTAGAATGTGTGTTGGTTCCAGATTAGCTTTGTGCATTAGCGCTTCATTAGCACTGTAGATTAGCGCAGCTCTGCTACATTCCTGCTGCGCCTGGCAGTAAAGTCAGCCTCTTCCTCCGTGCAGTAAATCTCCTGCTGGGTTTTTTCAGCTTCAGGAATTTACCTGCTGATATTTAAAGTGTTTCTCAGGTAAAGTCTCAGAAAACATGACGCACTCGGGGTGAGCTGCTGCTGCTGCTGCTGCACCTTCTCACTTCATCAGTCCTGAAACATCAGCACTTTTCTCTCTTTTCGCTCTGCGTCAGACCCGCTAGCTCGCCGTTTCCTCACTTACACGCCTCATTAACGCAGACGGTGGAATGGATTCTGTAGAGCAGCTCCAGAAACACATCAGAAGCCTCAGTGAAGATCAGATGAAGGTCTAGACCTCCATGTGAAGTCACTTGAAGCTTTACGAGTTCTTCTTACCCATAAAACCCTGAACCAACTTTCCCAGAGAAGAAACCTGGATATCTTTCAGATGGTTCCTCAAACACAAAAACGGTTCCACCAACCACAGAGTAAAAGTTCTTCAGGGGACAAGACGAAGAACCCTTGAGAAACCTTTTTAATGGAGTGTGTTATCATTTCTCAGTGTGGACACTGATCTAGGGATCTTTTAAGGGTTCTTATAACAAACTCAAACGGTGGATCTCAGCTGCCAGGAGTTTCAGAAACGTTTGTAGAGCAGTAAAGAGGCTTTATATGTCTCAGAGTCTTTTTTAATCAGTTCTTCCCTGGAGTTCTACCCACCCTGAGAACCCTCAAAGAACTAATGCTCCAGCTTTGATGATATCTGCAGCAAAAACATAAACACACTTCAGTCTAAAGTATTTGAGTCGAATGAAATAAAATATTTTTGACTCCTGACTTTTGGAGGACGGACGACAACAGACACTGAATTCTTTTAAATATTCGTAAGAAATATCTTTTTGCTGTTCATTTTCTCCCTCACAGTTTTTTGCCTCCAAAGTCAATATGACATGTTCTCAATCACGCCGCGGGTTTAATAACGGAGGCGGGTCGATATCTCCGTCTGTCGGCGTGGAACGTCGGCTCTTCAGCTTCAGACGTGTAATTAAAGACACTTTATGAAACTCGTTCCTCCTTCCCGTCAGCTCAGCGGGAGTCGCGGGAACGTCAGTGGAAATTACATCCATTTACTCCGTCTGTGAATAAAGAGCTGACCTTTTAATCTGAAACAGGAAAGTGCAGGAAAGTGGTCAGTGGCGAGCAACGCTGAAACGTAACATCTCAAGAATTAACCTTTACGTCCTGCTTGGGTTCAGATCCGAACAGTTAAACTTTCTACTGAGAGCAGAGCAGCGGTGAGAGCACACGGCTTCATACCTCTCTAATTACTGATAAACCTCTCTCTCTCTCTCTTTTTAAATTTATATTTATTGTATAAGTTTAACATCCAGCTTGTTTTTGGCTGAAAGGACGGATAACTGCTGTAAGTAAAGAAGAAATTTCTGTGAGCGACGACTGGACGAGGGGCCAAAGTTCACTCACTGGATTTTTTAAGCAGACAGAACGACAGAGAGACTTTCATGTGCAAATCATTTTTCGGAAAATGAGAAAGGAGTGAAAAACTTCATCTCACTACATAAACATTGAGGTCCATCTGTCTGCTGCACCTCTGACATCTGGTAGAAGAAAGACCATCTGTGGCTCAAGTGGTGTTTAATCAGATGTGTGGATGTCACTGATCTGATCACAGAGTGTGTGTGTGTGTGTGTGTATTCAGAACATACTTATCAGTAGATGTGTATATAGTTTAAATATAGTCCAGACATCCACCATGTTGGCATTGTCATGTGACTTTATGATGTCATAATAGCTGCATTTTTCCCCAAAAACCATGACAGATTTTTCTTGTTTAAACCTTTAGGTTTTTTATGTTACCTTTAGCACTAACACTTATAAAGAGCCGATCCACCATGTAAGATTCTGCCAGCTCTTCTGCCCCGTTGCTCTGTGCACTGGCTCTATACTGCAGAGTCTCAGCAGAAGGACAGCAGTCAGACACTTAGGGTTTTCTCTAATATTGTTTTATGAATACTGAGAGTTCAGTAGTGCAGATATTCAGATGCAGCTCGATACTTGGGATGGATTTCACTCTGTTCTCCATGAATCCCTGTAACTTTACATCCTGAGATTTTTGGCTAGATTCTTGTGCAGACAGAAATGGCAATCGTAATGCATTTTGTTTGGTGGTGAATCGAGATTAGACAGCTAACGAATCCACTGTGAGTCAGTGTGAGAAATCTCTGATTAAAATCTCAGCGCTGTGACGATGTTAAAATCAACACACTGACAGCTATGTGACTGGCTGATTGGATAACTGTATCTAGATGTTCCTAATAATGTGGACAGTGTGTTCTTTAAGATTTTGTTTAATTTTCTGTGATTTTGAGTTTATATATAATAGTAAATAAGGATGGAGTCTGTGGCAGAAATAATACCCAGCATGCATTAATCTCAGTGTTGCAGAAGATGAAGAAGAAGGAAGCAGGTGTGTAAATATCTCTTGACCCTCAGTGAGAAGGGCGAATCAGTGGAGCCCTAATGAGCCCAATTCCCATGATGCCGCAGTGCTCGCTCTATAAGAACTGGGAGGAGCGGATTGACTGCCTCTAATAAATTGCTCCTTAATCTCCTCGGTGCTAAATGAGTCAGAGGAAGTGTGATATGGCGTCGATTCACTGCAGCTCATGCCAGAAAAGCTCCAGGCCTCAGACTGGACGTGATTAGATCAAATCTCCGTCTGAATTAAGCAGCCTGCCAGTCAGTTACAGCGACCTGGATGTTTACTGGACCTCTGAAGTTTTTTCTGGATTAGAGTTACTCTAACTGCTTCCCAGAATACTCTAATAAGTGTGTGTGTGTGTGTGTGTGAGGAATAAAACAGTGTGTGTGTGGTGCTGTGATAGAAATTTAGAAAATGAATCATCTCTGAAGCACACTGACTGTTTCCACCCTGAAGGTGATTATTTTCCATTAACAGCGCGTCCCCAAGTGTTTTATTCCTCTTAATTATTTCTCACACATCACAGCTGTTTAGTAATAACTTACACATTTTTCTACTTGAAAGAAAGATTCATTATGTTTTTATCTGTTTCTAGTTACATATAGAAAGTGCTGACACTGGAGACTCCTTCCATATGTCCAATAAACTTCATGTGCTGTACATGTCCCTGTGAATGAGCTGTTGCTATGGAAACGAGTGCATTAATATAACCCTGCACTACAGTCAGAGCTGCTCTCTGTTAGAGAGAATTAATCAACCCCTGATCCACCAATCAGATGTTTACTGTAACACAGGAAGACTATATATTTTGGCTCCGGTGTTCTAGACCTTTGTTCCGTCTCTGTTGTTTTACTTCACGCTGACCTCTTCCTCGGTCTGGAATATGTGCCGCTGTTTATCTCCACTTTAAAGCCATGAGAGTGACCTCTCTCTGCAGTTTCGCTCATGTGATATGAGAAGTGAGATGATTACGGCTTGGACAGTGAGAATGCTCTGCGCAGCATGGAGAAGGTTTTTTATTCCGTTTGGTGGAGCAGGCAGAGTCATACGGCCATGTGACTAATTTAATGTGATAAGCCTGGACAGCTTAGGGGACATCACGGCAGGTTCACAGAGCAGCGATCACCATACATAATCCATGATATGTTTCAGCTCCACCTTGACCCTGACCGGGATACAGAGCTCACGGAATATTAATGAAAGTATCAGCTTTCCAGTACAGAACAGAAGAGATACAGCAGCGGAGAATAAAGTGCAGACTGTTAGATCAGCTGACCAGACCTGCTCTCTGCATCCTGCTCTGTCCTGCACTCTGATTGGTCAGGCATGGATTCATTCTGAAGGATAGAGAGAGACTGCTGAGGGGAAGACTGTTTATAAGATGTTTATATATGCTATAACGTGAGTAAACGAGAACAGGATATAACTTCTATTGCAGATGTTCCACAACCTTAAATGTTCAATTCAAATTTATTTGTATAGCACTTTTAACAATGGACATTGTCTCAAAGCAGCTTAATAGATCATAAGAAACATAGTACAGAAGTCCAAGATTAATATTAGACTTATATTTAAATGTATTTGTATTAATCCCTAATCCCTAATGAGAAGCCTGGGGCGAGGAAAAACTCCCTGAGACGAACTGGAAGACAACTGGAGCTGGTACAATCTCTAGATCTCTATAAATCAATGAATCTCTGGAATGTAACTATAAAAGGATAAAAAGTATGATGTGTTGTTCTTTAATTAGTAAAATTTGTTGGGGGAAATCATTATCATTTCCGTACAGCTGTTGCTGTATGAGCTAATAACCTGCCATGCTCTCAAAAAAGGGTGGGGCTTATAACCTGCTACAGCCATTTTTCTGTGTGTGTGTGTGTGTGTGATTCATGGTGAATCCTAAAAATTCTAATGAATGCCTATCTGGTTCCTGTGTCCTTCAGCTGTTACCTGAGAACATCTGGACTATGACATAAAAACAGGTCCATCATTTCCCTCCCATCATCCTCGCTCTCGCTCTCCGAGACGTTTACGATGAACGGTGGAGGGAAAATATTAGATTTATTTTTTTATGTTTGTCTGGAGCAGGATACATCACTGACACGACAGCGCTAGTTCTTATTCCTAGTCATAGCTCACAGAGCTTTACTCAGCTTTAGATAGCGATTTAGACCTTCAGCTCATCTTTTATGAAGCTTTTAAAACATCTTTTTATGTGTTTTAGTGGCTGAAAGAAATGAGAGCGTCTGCAGTAATGAGGCGTGTCTTTGAGGAAATGGGAGTGTGAGTGAGGAAGGACAAAAACGTGCTGATGTTTAGGGATGATCGAGCTCTATATACAGGAGGAGTGGTATTTAAGGGCTTCGGCTGCTCAGGGACGATCCCGATAACAGAGTTTTATGCCTTCTAAACAGACCTTTGAGGTTTTATCTGTGTATCATATGCTTTCTCGCTAAACACGGGCTCACAGTGTGAAACATCACGCTGTAGGATCTCTACATGTGGAGAAGATCAGGTATCCGATAGAAAAGCATTCAATGCAGTACCCACAGAACCACTGAGAGGGAATCACAGGACCTCTGAGCTGCTCTTATCATGCTTTATGTAAAGTCAAGTCATGTTTTTTAGGAATTGTATGCTGACTGTGTGAATTTCATGAGCAGTTTCACCTTCAGTAGCATGTTGAAGTCCGTGTCACACTGAAATCAGTGTCTAATCACAGCGCTGAGCCCTGTTTTTCAGGGGTTGTGCTCGGCCCCTTAGTTCCAGTCAAAGGAACTATTGATGCTTCAGCTTACCAAGACATTTTGGATAATTTCATGCTCCCAACTTTGTGGGGACAGTTTGCAAAAATGCAGTAGCAGCGGTTGAGGTAGTACAAATAAGAAATAAACATTATAGCAGCGGTTGAAGTAGTGCAAATAAGTCGTGAACATTATATTTGTGAGTCTGTTCACACAAGTGTGTGTGTGTGTGTGTGTGTGAGAGAGAGAGAGAGAGTTAGGTACAGTTCAGTTCTGGGTGTTGAGGAGCCTGATGGCTTGAGGGAAGTAACTGTTACACAGTCTGGTTGTGAGGCCCGAATGCTCCGGTACGTCTTTCCAGATGGCAGGAGGGTGAAGAGTGTGTGTGAGGGGTGTGTGGGGTGTGTAAGAGTGTGTGTGAGGGGTGTGTGGGGTGTGTAAGATTGTGTGTGTGGTGTGTGGGGTGTGTAAGATTGTGTGTGGGGTGTGTAAAAGTGTGTGTGAGGGGTGTGTGGGGTGTGTAAGAGTGTGTGTGGGGTGTGTGAGGGGTGTGTAAGAGTATGTGTGAGGGGTGTGTGGGGTGTGTAAGAGTGTGTGTGGGGTGTGTAAAAGTGTGTGTGAGGGGTGTGTGGGGTGTGTAAGAGTGTGTGTGAGGGGTGTGTGGGGTGTGTAAGAGTGTGTGTGAGGGGTGTGTGGGGTGTGTAAGAGTGTGTGTGTGAGGGGTGTGTGGGGTGTGTAAGAGTGTGTGTGAGGGGTGTGTGGGGTGTGTAAGAGTGTGTGTGTGAGGGGTGTGTGGGGTGTGTAAGAGTGTGTGAGGGGTGTGTGGGGTGTGTAAGAGTGTGTGTGAGGGGTGTGTGGGGTGTGTAAGAGTGTGTGTGAGGGGTGTGTGGGGTGTGTAAGAGTGTGTGTGAGGGGTGTGTGGGGTGTGTAAGAGTGTGTGAGGGGTGTGTGGGGTGTGTAAGAGTGTGTGTGAGGGGTGTGTGGGGTGTGTAAGAGTGTGTGTGAGGGGTGTGTGGGGTGTGTAAGAGTGTGTGTGAGGGGTGTGTAAGAGTGTGTGTGAGGGATGTGTGGGGTGTGTAAGAGTGTGTGTGAGGGGTGTGTGGGGTGTGTAAGAGTGTGTGTGAGGGGTGTGTGGGGTGTGTAAGAGTGTGTGTGAGGGGTGTGTGGGGTGTGTAAGAGTGTGTGAGGGGTGTGTGGGATCATCCACAATGCTGTTAGCTCTGCAGATACAGTGTGTGGTGTAAATGTCTGTGATAAAGGGGAGAGAGACTCTGATGATCTTCTCAGCTGTCCTCACTATCCCCTGAAGGGTCTTGTGATCTGAGACGGTGCAGTTCCCAAACCAGGCAGTGATGCAGCTGCTCAGGACGCTCTCCATGTAGAACACAGTCAGGATGGGGGAAGGGAGATGGGCTTTCCTCAGCCTCCTCAGGAAGTAGAGGCGCTGCATTGCTTTCTTGGTGATGGAGCTGGTGTTGAGTGACCAGGTGAAGTTCTCTGCCAGATGAACACCAAGGAATTTGGTGCTCTTGATGATCTCCACGATGGATCCATCGATGAACAGCGGTGAATGGTCACTCTGTTCTCTCCTGAAGTCAACAACCATTTCTTTAGTCTTGTCCATGTTCAGAGACAGGTTGTTGACTCTGCACCAGGCTGTTAGATGTTGCACCTCCTCTCTGTATGCTGACTCGTCGTTCTTGCTGAAGAGACCCACCACGGTCGTGTCATCGGCAAACTTGATGATGTGGTTGGATCTGTGCATTGCTGCACAGTCGTGTGAACAGCAGTGGACTGAGCACACAGCCCTGAGGAGCTCCAGTGCTCAGTGTGGTGGTGCCGGAGATGCTGTTCCCGATCCGGACTGACTGAGGTCTCCCAGTCAGGAAATCCAGGATCCAGTTGCAGAGGGAGGTGTTCAGGCCCAGCAGGCTCAGCTTCTCAATCAGCTGCTGAGGGATGATTGTGTTGAATGCTGAACTGAAGTCTATGAACAGCATTTGTACATATGAGTCCTTACAGTACAGGTGTGTGAGGGCCAGATGGAGGGTTGTGGTTATGGCATTGTCCGTGGAGCAGTTAGGATGATACACAAACTGCAAGGGGTCCAGTGAAGGTGGTAGCTGTGTTTTGATGTGCCTCATGACGAGCATCTCGAAGCATTTCATCATGATTTGTGTGCATGCAACGGGATGATAGTCACTGAGGCAGGAAACTAGACTTCTCTGGCATGGGGATGATGGTCGTTGTCTTGAGGCATGTAGGAACAACGGCACTGCTCAGGGAGATGAGTAGTTGAAGATGTCAGTAAAAACTTAGCACTCTGCTAGGAATGTCTGGTCCAGCAGATTTCCATGGGTTAACTCTGCATAGAGTTCTCTTCACTTCAGCTGTGGAAAGACAGAGCACCTGGTGGTAAGGAGGAAAGATGGTTTTCTTTGCTGTTCTGTGCCTCAAACCGAAAGTAGAAGTCGTTCAGCGATCTGGGAGGGAGGCATCACTGACACAGGCAGGTGATGTTGTCCTGTAGTTTGTGATCGCCTGTATGCCCTGACACATGTGCCGGGAGTCTCCGCTGGCCGTGGATTCTCTGGGCATATGCGCGCTTTGCCTCTCTGATGGCTCAGGACAGTTTGGCCCTCTCTGTTTTTTAGGCCACCCTGTCCCCTGCTCTGAAGGCAGAGTCTCTCGACTTCAGGAGAGCACGCACTTTTGCAGTCATCCACGGCTTCTGGTTGGAGCGTGTGGTGATGGACTTGGAGACAGTCACATCATTAATTCACTTGCCGATGTAGCCGGTCACTGATGATGTGTACTCCTCCAAGTTGATAAAGTAACTGTTGGTTGCAGCCTCCATGAACATATCCCAGTCAGTGCACTCAAAACAGTCCTGAAGAGCAGAGATGGCTCCTGCTGCCCAGATTTTAACCTGTTTCAGAACCGGTTTAGAGCGTCTGACGAGTGGTCAGTATGTTGGAATTAGCAAAACAGAGATGTGGTCTGAGTAGCCAAGGTGGGGGGCTCTGCACGATATGCACCAGGAATGTTTGTGTAAATGAGATCCAGCGTGTTCGCCCCTCTTGTAGCAAAGTCCACATACTGATGGAATTTAAGAAACACTGTTCTGAGATTTACGATTGAAATCTCTGGCGATGATAAACAGTCCGTTGGGGTGAGCATTCTGCAGCTCGCTAATAGCTCCATACATTAGCATTAGCGCTGGGGGGAATGTACACTCGGAAAATGAATACAGTGGTGAATACCTGTGGTAAATAAAATGGCCTGCATCTAACAGTCACGAACTCCACTAGCGATGAACAGTAATTAGAAACAAGCACATGCACCATTTTGTGTTGATGTAAACACACACACAGCCACCGCGAATCTTATCGCTCAGAGTTGCGTTTCTGTCGGCACGAAATGCTGTGAGCCCGGCTAGCTGAATGGCGGTGTCCGGAACTCTGTCGCTGAGCCATGTCTCTGTGAAAACAAAAGCGCAGCAGTCTCTGTACTCATGCCGCGTAGTTTGCTGGAATCAGATGTAGTCCAGTTTATTGTCCAGGGAACAGACGTTGGACAAAGTAATGGACAAGAGAGCCGGCCGGCTAGGATGTGTTTTTAACCTGCCTGTTTTCCGCGCTTCAGTTGACGCTGAAGACTGAAAGCCTGGTCTTAGCAGCAAGCAGAGGTTGTGAAGTTTTCTGAGTACTTCCCCATGCAAGTTAGTAATTGCATTATTTCTCTACTGTAGCATCATCTGGCAGTCATATACATGAACACCACTGTCTTTGGTGTCCATGCACCTTGAGATTCTGGCTAAAACAAACAAAAAGCACCATTTTGGATCCAGAGTGGCCGGTGCGTGCTACTGCCATGCTGCCATCTTGGATCACTGTTACATAGGATCCATATTACATTCATGTGCATGTAAAGGCAGACGTTCCAGTTTTGGCCTGGCTCACAGTCTCCACTCTAATTCATCCCAAAGGTGTTCTATGGGGTTGAGGTCAGGACTCTGTGCAGGCCAGTCAAGTTCCTCCACACCAAACTCACTCATCCATGTCTTTATGGACCTTGCTTTGGTCACTGGTGTGCAGTCATGTTGGAACAGGAAGGGGTCATCCCCAAACTGTTCCCACAAAGAGCATGAAATTGTCCAAAATGTCTTGGTATGAAGCTGAAGCATTAGAAAAAATAGATCAGATAGCTACATAAATCAGATAGATAGAACAGATCAGACACAGCTCTTCAGATCATCTGTGTGACAGAAATGTATTATTTAATCATTTTTTAAAAAGTCTAGAATAAAAGTTTAAAGAGAAATGAAAGTGTTTCAGTATAAACAACAATCACAGCTCTGCACAACACCATGTAAGAATGAATAAATGATTAGTGATTTATAAAACAGGATTTAATCAGACATTTTAATAAGTTTATTTTAATCTTCTCTTAGAGTTTGTCTTAAAATAAAGCTGAATAAATGAACAAAGTGTCTTGTATTAAATCAGGATTAAAAACAAAAATGAAACACTTGGATTTTAATTATTATTATTTTATCTTTTGCATCATCATTAATATTTCTGTAAGGAATGAATCTCTGTTAAAGAGAATAACCTGTGACAAAAAGTTTATTCTGATTGCATTAAAAAAAAACAAAGTTATTAAAGAATGATGTTTTATCTGTTTATAGTTACTTTTGCCGTGAGTGTCACAGACCACTGACACTGGAGACTCCTTCCTCCAGCTGACTGCACTTACATTACAGTGTTTTTTTTCAAGCTTTTGTCCAAGTTTTAAACTTTAAAAAGTTCCAAATATTTAGTGATTAATTATTTGGTCCAGATATAATTTTTTTGCTGCTCTCTTCACTTCATTTATCTTCCTCTTCCTGCATGAGAGCCCCAGAAAAGCGTTTGGTGTTTAAACAGATGTTTGTGTATAATTAACTCACCAGTGAATCTCACACAGATGTGGAGCAGCAGTTTGTTCTATTTTAATGATACACAGAGCAGCTGTAACGGTGAAGAGTGGTGATTACGATGCGCTCAGCTCTCATTAACGCCACAATACATGCCTGTAACCTGTCCGAGTTAGACTGGATCAGACTCACAGTGTTAGACTGGATCAGACTCACAAAGTTAGAGTGGGTCAGACTGAGAGTTAGACTGGATCAGACTCACAAAGTTAGAGTGGGTCAGACTGAGAGTTAGACTGGATCAGACTGAGAGTTAGACTGGATCAGATTTACAGAGTTAGACTGGATCAGACAGAGTTAGACTGGATCAGACTGAGAGTTAAACTGGATCAGATGGAGAGTTAGGCTGGATCAGACTGAGAGTTAGACTGGATCAGATTTACAGAGTTAGACTGGATCAGACTGAGAGTTAGACTGGATCAGACTGAGAGTTAGACTGGATCAGACTGAGAGTTAGACTGGATCAGACTGAGAGTTAAACTGGATCAGACTGAGAGTTAGGCTGGATCAGACTGAGAGTTAAACTGGATCAGATTTACAGAGTTAGGCTGGATCAGACTGAGAGTTAGACTGGATCAGACTGAGAGTTAGACTGGATCAGACTGAGAGTTAGACTGGATCAGACTGAGAGATAGACTGGATCAGATTTACAGAGTTAAACTGGATCAGACTGAGAGTTAGACTGGATCAGACTGAGAGTTAGACTGGATCAGACTGAGAGTTAGACTGGATCAGACTGAGAGTTAGACTGGATCAGATTTACAGAGTTAAACTGGATCAGATTTACAGAGTTAAACTGGATCAGACTGAGAGTTAGACTGGATCAGACTCACAGAGTTAGAGTGGGTCAGACTGAGAGTTAGACTGGATCAGACTGAGAGTTAGACTGGATCAGATTTACAGAGTTAAACTGGATCAGACTGAGAGTTAGACTGGATCAGACTCACAGAGTTAGAGTGGGTCAGACTGAGAGTTAGACTGGATCAGACTGAGAGTTAGACTGGATCAGATTTACAGAGTTAGACTGGATCAGACTGAGAGTTAGACTGGATCAGATTTACAGAGTTAGACTGGATCAGACTGAGAGTTAGACTGGATCAGATTTACAGAGTTAGACTGGATCAGACTGAGAGTTAGACTGGATCAGACTGAGAGTTAGACTGGATCAGACTCACAGAGTTAGAGTGGGTCGGACTGAGAGTTAGACTGGATCAGACTGAGAGTTAGACTGGATCAGACTCACAGAGTTAGAGTGGGTCAGACTGAGAGTTAGACTGGATCAGACTGAGAGTTAGAGTGGGTCAGACTGAGAGTTAGACTGGATCAGACTGAGAGTTAGACTGGATCAGACTCACAGAGTTAGAGTGGGTCAGACTGAGAATTAGAGTGGGTCAGACTGAGAGTTAGACTGGATCAGACTCACACAGTTAGAGTGGGTCAGACTGAGAGTTAGACTGGATCAGACTGAGAGTTAGACTGGATCAGACTGAGAGTTAGACTGGATCAGACTGAGAGTTAGACTGGATCAGACTCACAGAGTTAGAGTGGGTCAGACTGAGAGTTAGACTGGATCAGACTGAGAGTTAGACTGGATCAGATTTACAGAGTTAGACTGGATCAGACTGAGAGTTAGACTGGATCAGATTTACAGAGTTAGACTGGATCAGACTGAGAGTTAGACTGGATCAGACTGAGAGTTAGACTGGATCAGACGCACAGAGTTAGAGTGGGTCAGACTGAGAGTTAGACTGGATCAGACTGAGAGTTAGACTGGATCAGATTTACAGAGTTAGACTGGATCAGACTGAGAGTTAGACTGGATCAGATTTACAGAGTTAGACTGGATCAGACTGAGAGTTAGACTGGATCAGACTGAGAGTTAAACTGGATCAGATGGAGAGTTAGGCTGGATCAGACTGAGAGTTAGACTGGATCAGATTTACAGAGTTAAACTGGATCAGACTGAGAGTTAGACTGGAATTAGACTGAGAGTTAGACTGGATCAGACTCACAGAGTTAGAGTGGGTCAGACTGAGAATTAGAGTGGGTCAGACTGAGAGTTAGACTGGATCAGACTGAGAGTTAGACTGGATCAGACTCACAGAGTTAGAGTGGGTCAGACTGAGAGTTAGACTGGATCAGACTGAGAGTTAGACTGGATCAGATTTACAGAGTTAGACTGGGTCAGACTGAGAGTTAGACTGGATCAGACTGAGAGTTAGACTGGATCAGACTGAGAGTTAGACTGGATCAGATTTACAGAGTTAAACTGGATCAGACTGAGAGTTAGACTGGATCAGACTGAGAGTTAGACTGGATCAGACTCACAGAGTTAGACTGGATCAGACTGAGAGTTAGACTGGATCAGACTCACAGAGTTAGAGTGGGTCAGACTGAGAGTTAGACTGGATCAGACTGAGAGTTAGACTGGATCAGATTTACAGAGTTAAACTGGATCAGACTGAGAGTTAGACTGGATCAGACTCACAGAGTTAGAGTGGGTCAGACTGAGAGTTAGACTGGATCAGACTCACAGAGTTAGAGTGGGTCAGACTGAGAGTTAGACTGGATCAGACTGAGAGTTAGACTGGATCAGACTCACAGAGTTAGAGTGGGTCAGACTGAGAGTTAGACTGGATCAGACTCACAGAGTTAGAGTGGATCAGACTGAGAGTTAGACTGGATCAGACTGAGAGTTAGACTGGATCAGACTCACAGAGTTAGAGTGGGTCAGACTGAGAGTTAGACTGGATCAGACTCACAGAGTTAGACTGGATCAGACTCACAGAGTTAGACTGGATCAGACTGAGAGTTAGACTGGATCAGACTCACAGAGTTAGACTGGATCAGACTCACAGAGTTAGACTGGATCAGACTGAGATTTAGACTGGATCAGACTCACAGAGTTAGACTGGATCAGACTGAGAGTTAGACTGGATCAGACTGAGAGTTAGACTGGATCAGATTTACAGAGTTAAACTGGATCAGACTGAGAGTTAGACTGGATCAGATTTACAGAGTTAAACTGGATCAGACTGAGAGTTAGACTGGAATTAGACTGAGAGTTAGACTGGATCAGACTCACAGAGTTAGAGTGGGTCAGACTGAGAATTAGAGTGGGTCAGACTGAGAGTTAGACTGGATCAGACTCACAGAGTTAGAGTGGGTCAGACTGAGAGTTAGACTGGATCAGACTGAGAGTTAGACTGGATCAGACTCACAGAGTTAGAGTGGGTCAGACTGAGAGTTAGACTGGATCAGACTGAGAGTTAGACTGGATCAGACTGAGAGTTAGACTGGATCAGACTCACAGAGTTAGAGTGGGTCAGACTGAGAGTTAGACTGGATCAGACTGAGAGTTAGACTGGATCAGATTTACAGAGTTAGACTGGATCAGACTGAGAGTTAGACTGGATCAGATTTACAGAGTTAGACTGGATCAGACTGAGAGTTAGACTGGATCAGACTGAGAGTTAGACTGGATCAGACTCACAGAGTTAGAGTGGGTCGGACTGAGAGTTAGACTGGATCAGACTGAGAGTTAGACTGGATCAGACTCACAGAGTTAGAGTGGGTCAGACTGAGAGTTAGACTGGATCAGACTGAGAGTTAGAGTGGGTCAGACTGAGAGTTAGACTGGATCAGACTGAGAGTTAGACTGGATCAGACTCACAGAGTTAGAGTGGGTCAGACTGAGAATTAGAGTGGGTCAGACTGAGAGTTAGACTGGATCAGACTCACACAGTTAGAGTGGGTCAGACTGAGAGTTAGACTGGATCAGACTGAGAGTTAGACTGGATCAGACTGAGAGTTAGACTGGATCAGACTGAGAGTTAGACTGGATCAGACTCACAGAGTTAGAGTGGGTCAGACTGAGAGTTAGACTGGATCAGACTCACAGAGTTAGAGTGGATCAGACTGAGAGTTAGACTGGATCAGACTGAGAGTTAGACTGGATCAGACTCACAGAGTTAGAGTGGGTCAGACTGAGAGTTAGACTGGATCAGACTCACAGAGTTAGACTGGATCAGACTCACAGAGTTAGACTGGATCAGACTGAGAGTTAGACTGGATCAGACTCACAGAGTTAGACTGGATCAGACTCACAGAGTTAGACTGGATCAGACTGAGATTTAGACTGGATCAGACTCACAGAGTTAGACTGGATCAGACTGAGAGTTAGACTGGATCAGACTGAGAGTTAGACTGGATCAGATTTACAGAGTTAAACTGGATCAGACTGAGAGTTAGACTGGATCAGATTTACAGAGTTAAACTGGATCAGACTGAGAGTTAGACTGGAATTAGACTGAGAGTTAGACTGGATCAGACTCACAGAGTTAGAGTGGGTCAGACTGAGAATTAGAGTGGGTCAGACTGAGAGTTAGACTGGATCAGACTCACAGAGTTAGAGTGGGTCAGACTGAGAGTTAGACTGGATCAGACTGAGAGTTAGACTGGATCAGACTCACAGAGTTAGAGTGGGTCAGACTGAGAGTTAGACTGGATCAGACTGAGAGTTAGACTGGATCAGACTGAGAGTTAGACTGGATCAGACTCACAGAGTTAGAGTGGGTCAGACTGAGAGTTAGACTGGATCAGACTGAGAGTTAGACTGGATCAGATTTACAGAGTTAGACTGGATCAGACTGAGAGTTAGACTGGATCAGATTTACAGAGTTAGACTGGATCAGACTGAGAGTTAGACTGGATCAGACTGAGAGTTAGACTGGATCAGACTCACAGAGTTAGAGTGGGTCAGACTGAGAGTTAGACTGGATCAGACTGAGAGTTAGTCTGGATCAGATTTACAGAGTTAGACTGGATCAGACTGAGAGTTAGACTGGATCAGATTTACAGAGTTAGACTGGATCAGACTGAGAGTTAGACTGGATCAGACTGAGAGTTAAACTGGATCAGATGGAGAGTTAGACTGGATCAGACTGAGAGTTAGACTGGATCAGATTTACAGAGTTAAACTGGATCAGACTGAGAGTTAGACTGGAATCAGACTTAGAGTTAGACTGGATCAGACTGAGAGTTAGACTGGATCAGACTGAGAGTTAAACTGGATCAGACTGAGAGTTAGACTGGATCAGACTGAGAGTTAGACTGGATCAGATGGAGAGTTAGACTGGATCAGACTCACACAGTTAGAGTGGGTCAGACTGAGAGTTAGACTGGATCAGACTGAGAGTTAGACTGGATCAGACTGAGAGTTAGACTGGATCAGATTTACAGAGTTAAACTGGATCAGACTGAGAGTTAGACTGGATCAGACTGAGAGTTAGACTGGATCAGACTCACAGAGTTAGACTGGATCAGACTGAGAGTTAGACTGGATCAGACTCACAGAGTTAGAGTGGGTCAGACTGAGAGTTAGACTGGATCAGACTGAGAGTTAGACTGGATCAGATTTACAGAGTTAAACTGGATCAGACTGAGAGTTAGACTGGATCAGACTCACAGAGTTAGAGTGGGTCAGACTGAGAGTTAGACTGGATCAGACTCACAGAGTTAGAGTGGGTCAGACTGAGAATTAGACTGGATCAGACTGAGAGTTAGACTGGATCAGACTCACAGAGTTAGAGTGGGTCAGACTGAGAGTTAGACTGGATCAGACTCACAGAGTTAGACTGGATCAGACTGAGAGTTAGACTGGATCAGACTGAGAGTTAGACTGGATCAGACTGAGAGTTAGACTGGATCAGACTCACAGAGTTAGAGTGGGTCAGACTGAGAGTTAGACTGGATCAGACTCACAGAGTTAGACTGGATCAGACTCACAGAGTTAGACTGGATCAGACTGAGAGTTAGACTGGATCAGACTCACAGAGTTAGACTGGATCAGACTCACAGAGTTAGACTGGATCAGACTGAGAGTTAGACTGGATCAGACTGAGAGTTAGACTGGATCAGACTCACAGAGTTAGAGTGGGTCAGACTGAGAGTTAGATTGGGTCAGACTGAGAGTTAGACTGGATCAGACTGAGAGTTAGACTGGATCAGTCTGAGAGTTAGACTGGATCAGACTCACAGAGTTAGACTGGATCAGACTGAGAGTTAGACTGGATCAGACTCACAGAGTTAGACTGGATCAGACTCACAGAGTTAGACTGGATCAGACTGAGAGTTAGACTGGATCAGACTGAGAGTTAGACTGGATCAGACTCACAGAGTTAGACTGGATCAGACTGAGAGTTAGACTGGATCAGACTGAGAGTTAGACTGGATCAGACTGAGAGTTAGACTGGATCAGACTCACAGAGTTAGACTGGATCAGACTGAGAGTTAGACTGGATCAGACTCACAGAGTTAGACTGGATCAGACTCACAGAATTAGAGTGGGTCAGACTGAGAGTTAGACTGGATCAGACTCACAGAGTTAGAGTGGGTCAGACTGAGAGTTAGACTGGATCAGACTCACAGAGTTAGACTGGATCAGACTGAGAGTTAGACTGGATCAGACTGAGAGTTAGACTGGATCATGACACACTGACACACTGTAACCATCCTTCATTCTGAGATCTCAGATGAATTGATTAAACTGAATAAAATTGATGTGTGTGAAATTTCCACTCTAATTTATTTTCAGCACATAAACACATGAATCTGTTCAAATGTATTTCATTTACTAAAAATATGCAAAAACCTTCAAAGTGAAAAGGATGAAGGACGAACATTATCCTGGAGCTTTGGGGCAATTCTAACTAATTTATTCTCATTTTTGGGTGATTTGTGTGACTCATGTTTCACACACACACACCCACACACACCCACACACACACACACACACACACACAGATGAAGGGTGTAAGCTCATCGGGTCTGAAAGCTGGGATGGTGGGTTTGTACTTTTCCATGCTTGTGATATGTAATTTTCAGTAAATGACTTCCATCCTGGATGTGGTTGCAGGGTCGAGAGGCTCAGGGTGGAGTGTAATTAATGAGGAAGATGGCAGCATTAATAACACATTTCATCACTAACAGCTCTTCAGAGTAATTTGGGTAAAAATGCACAGATCATACAGCTCAGGATTCAGGAAGCACACAGAGAAAAATCCTGAAGCATAAAATCTCACTTTCCACCAGGAGAAGTCCAGAGCTGTGTTTCATTACGACAAAACTGTGGAGGAGGAGCAGATAACGGCTCAGGGTCCAGTGAGCAAAACGGTGCAATATACCCTACTCCATATTCTCTACCCCATATTCCCTACGCCATACTCCCAATTCCCTATTCCCTACTCCATATTCCCTATACTTCTTATTCCCTATTCCCTACTCCATGTTCCCTAATCCCTGCTGCCTTCTCCCTATTCCCTACTTCCTACTGCCTTCCCCATATTCCCTACTTCCTACTGCCTTCCCCATATTCCATATTCCCTACTGCCTTCTCTCTATTCCCTACTCCATGTTCCATATTCCTTACTTCATTCTCCCTACTGCCTTCTCCCTGCTCCCTACTCCATAATCCTTACTTTCTTCTCTCTATTCCCTACTCCCTACTCCCTATTCCCCACTACCTTCTCCCTATTCCCTATTAGTTACTTCCTACTGCCTACTCCCTATCCCCTACTCTATACTCCCTTTTCCCTATTTCCTACTCTGTACTCCATACTCCATACTCACTATTCCCTTCTCCCTATTACCTAAAACTGGTGAAGTGCACTGAGTTCTGGATCCTCTGAAAGCACAGCAGCTCACCAACAATTCCAAGATTTTATTTTTATAAAGAGCCGCACATTTTACTTTTATCCAGTTATAGTTCCATCCAGTGTTCCAGGAGAGCAGTTAGTTCTGCAGTTGGATTTAATCACCTTACAGCAGAACCTGGTTTCCTCATGATTATAAACATTCATCTGAGGCTGTGATGTCAGAGCTGCTGTTACAGAAGGCTCCTCATCTCCTCCTGACCAATCACAGTCCAGCATTCATAAGACCGCTGATGGTTCTGTTGATTGTTCTAACTCTGAGAAAAGGAGGTTTTCAGTGAAATATGGATGCGCTGAAAGGCGTGAAAGGATGAAATCTCGGGTAATGAAGGCTAGAACGAAGACGCTGGAATCTTCTGCCCTCCTGCAGCCTGTAATGAGCTCCACATCCATAACACAGGCTTTGTAATGGAGCAGATTTCCTCATTAACCTGCCTGAAGTCCTCGCTGATTACCTTCTAATCACCTTCCAGAGCCGTGATGAGACTGGGATCGGTTCTGCGCCGTGCCACGGGGTTCTGCGCCTCTAATCTCTCACACCTCGGGTCATTTTCACACCGAGAAAATAAAAGCGTGCGGTGAATCAGCTGTCACCATTACGCAGGTGTAATCAGACATCAGGTTCAGGTCAAAGGTCAGATGATAACGTGGATGCTTGTGGTTAATGGACAGATCAGTAAGAGCAGCTGCAATACGTCTGTTTAATAGCTTAAGCCTTGACTGAATCGCTATATTGTCAAATATTTTATTTTTTACTTTTTAAAAATATTAATTTCGTTGTTCTTTCCCCATTTTTTACTACTTACACTCTCAATTGTTAAAATAATAATAACAATAATATTTTATTTACTTTTATCTATACAGTAATAATAACTGAAATGTAATTTACATTCACAGCATATCACACACACACACACACACACACACACGCAGTGCAGCATAAAAACAGCAGGACACTGAGTTTATTTTCTCTCATTTATCCTGTTAGACTTCTCAAACAGTAAAAGTTTTAAAATCTAATTTCATCCCTCAGACTGATAATGTGATATGAATGATTCAGGACAGGGATTTTTACTCAATCAGGTGTGTGTGTGTGTGTGTGTGCATGTGTCTGTGTGTGTACGTGTGTGTGTGTGTGAGAGAGAGAAAGAGAGAGAGAGAGAAAGAGAGAGAGACATTCTCACCTACACACCCACACAGAGGAAAAAAACAAACATTTTCTTTTCTTTTCCTTTCTCTTTCTCTCTCTCTCTCTCTCTCTCACACACACACACACACACACACACACATATCAAATACATCATGCACATTAATTAATATTGTATGTGTGTGTGTGTGTGTGTGTGAGACAGGGAGAAGATCACTGTCTCTCCTTTGTGTAGATGCCCTTTTACAGCCTCCACAAACCAATCTTGCCTCCATCAGAGAGTGAGTACACACACACACACACACACACACACACTTAAATACTACGTGTGTTACTGCACTGTTGTTGAATGATTATAACAGTTGAACACACTACTGTACTAAAAGTGGCTGTGGCCTCAGCTCCTTGCCTGGTCCCCGTGTCCCTGTGGTTACTCTGCCTCCAGCTCTAATTTCATCCAGCCAGGAAATCCTGCTGACCCAAAAACGTCCATGTTCACACTCACTCTCCTGCTCGAAGACCTTCAGAAGGTCAAGCACTCACTTTGAGTGTTCTCTGAGTTTTATTCGAGGTGGGAACCTTTCTGATCGACATTAGCATCTCTGAGCGCTCCTGCATGAACAGAGCTCACTAGTTTGATGTTTCTCACTAATCTTACAGGACATGAGGCTCAGTGTTAGCTTTCCCCTATTACCTACAACTGGTGAAGTGCACTGAATTCTGGATCCTCTGAAAGCACAGCAGCTCACCAACAATTCCAAGATTTTATTTTTATAAAGAGCCGCACATTTTACTTTTATAAAGAGCCGCACATTTTACTTTTATCCAGTTATAGTTCCATCCAGTGTTCCAGGAGAGCAGTTAGTTCTGCAGTTGGATTTAATCACCTTACAGCAGAACCTTTTCCCTGTGCTGTAGAAGTTCTAACATCACTCAACATTTACACATCCAGCAAGTTCCTGAACTCTTACACTTTATTCAGATAACTGACATTAGGGCATTGTTTAGTTGTTTTGTCGTTGCACTATAATTCTGGATGATGATTGGCTAGCTGAGAAAAACTTAAAAAAACAAGTTCTAGAATATTTTGTTCAGATTTTAACCCCAAACTCCAGCAAGTGTAGTAACATCATCTGAGAATAAAATGTCAGCTGGAGCAACAGACAGAAATAAAGCTGTTCTGAACACCTGGTGATCTGAACTGGTGTGAAATAAATGAAACCTGGGAGATGTTTGTGCCAGTGAGGTGTCGGTTTGTACGTTTCTGCAGTGTGGCTCTGCATGTGTGTGGAGAAAAGAAAAGGAATGAGTGTAATTACAGCCCCTCTGTGCTGAGCCTCACATTGGCATGTGTGATAATGTGAGATGATAATGTGGAGCTGGAGCTGGAGATCACTCATGCTTACATCATCATTATCAAAAGATTTTAAGATAAGAATTTATAACGCTTACAGATCGAGCTTCTGGTTTAAGGAGTAAACCTGACTTTAGTTTACTATCAGGATGCCAGGAAACTTACCAGAATTTATCTAAAATAAGACCCTCAGAAACCCTTACACACACTCGTTATGAAGTTTGGCCCACAGATATTCGACACAAGCCTAAAAATCTCACCAAATTTACACACATATGCACCTTAAACCCTCTAGCATCACCTACAGGACATGATAAGATAGACATGATTTTTTTGTTTAGAACTATTCAGACAGTTTATTATTAGCTTACTTTTCATAGCGCTTGGATCCCTTAATCGCTGCTCACAGACACAGTCTGTTACAGTGTCTGTGAAGTGCATTGTAATTTTTATTCACGTGTAGTTACAGTGTAGTTACAGTGTAGTTACAGTATAGTTACAGTGTAGTTACAGTATAGTTACAGTATAGTTACAGTGTAGTTACAGTATAGTTACAGTATAGTTACAGTGTAGTTACAGTATAGTTACAGTGTAGTTACAGTGTAGTTACAGTATAGTTACAGTATAGTTACAGTATAGTTACAGTGTAGTTACAGTATAGTTACAGTGTAGTTACAGTATAGTTACAGTGTAGTTACAGTATAGTTACAGTGTAGTTACAGTGTAGTTACAGTATAGATACAGTGTAGTTACAGTATAGTTACAGTATAGTTACAGTATAGTTACAGTGTAGTTACAGTATAGTTACAGTGCAGTTACAGTGTAGTTACAGTATAGTTACAGTGTAGTTACAGTATAGTTACAGTGTAGTTACAGTGTAGTTACAGTATAGTTACAGTGTAGTTACAGTGTAGTTACAGTATAGTTACAGTATAGTTACAGTGTAGTTACAGTATAGTTACAGTATAGTTACAGTGCAGTTACAGTATAGTTACAGTGTAGTTACAGTATAGTTACAGTGTAGTTACAGTGTAGTTACAGTATAATTACAGTGTAGTTACAGTGCAGTTACAGTGTAGTTACAGTGTAGTTACAGTATAGTTACAGTGTAGTTACAGTATAGTTACAGTATAGTTACAGTATAGTTACAGTGTAGTTACAGTGTAGTTACAGTATAGTTACAGTGCAGTTACAGTATAGTTACAGTGCAGTTACAGTATAGTTACAGTGTAGTTACAGTATAATTACAGTATAGTTACAGTGCAGTTACAGTATAGTTACAGTGTAGTTACAGTATAATTACAGTGTAGTTACAGTGCAGTTACAGTGTAGTTACAGTGTAGTTACAGTGTAGTTACAGTATAGTTAGTGTAGTTACAGTATAGTTACAGTATAGTTACAGTGCAGTTACAGTGTAGTTACAGTGTAGTTACAGTATAGTTACAGTGTAGTTACAGTATAGTTACAGTGCAGTTACAGTGTAGTTACAGTGTAGTTACAGTATAGTTACAGTATAGTTGCAGTGCAGTTAGTGTAGTTACAGTGTAGTTACAGTATAGTTACAGTGTAGTTACAGTATAGTTACAGTGTAGTTACAGTGCAGTTACAGTGTAGTTACATTATAGTTACAGTATAGTTACAGTATAGTTACAGTGTAGTTACAGTATAGTTACAGTATAGTTACAGTGTAGTTACAGTGTAGTTACAGTATAGTTACAGTGTAGTTACAGTATAGTTACAGTATAGTTACAGTGTAGTTACAGTATAGTTACAGTATAGTTACAGTATAGTTACAGTGTAGTTACAGTGTAGTTACAGTATAGTTACAGTATAGTTACAGTGTAGTTACAGTATAGTTACAGTATAGTTACAGTGCAGTTACAGTATAGTTACAGTGTAGTTACAGTGTAGTTACAGTATAGTTACAGTATAGTTACAGTGTAGTTACAGTATAGTTACAGTATAGTTACAGTATAGTTACAGTGCAGTTACAGTATAGTTACAGTGTAGTTACAGTGTAGTTACAGTATAGTTACAGTATAGTTACAGTGTAGTTACAGTATAGTTACAGTATAGTTACAGTGTAGTTACAGTATAGTTACATTATAGTTACAGTGTAGTTACAGTGCAGTTACAGTGTAGTTACAGTAGTTACAGTGTAGTTACAGTATAGTTACAGTGTAGTTACAGTGTAGTTACAGTGCAGTTACAGTGTAGTTACATTATAGTTACAGTATAGTTACAGTATAGTTACAGTGCAGTTACAGTGTAGTTACAGTGTAGTTACAGTATAGTTACAGTGTAGTTACAGTGCAGTTACAGTGTAGTTACAGTGCAGTTACAGTGTAGTTACAGTATAGTTACAGTGTAGTTACAGTATAGTTACAGTGTAGTTACAGTGTAGTTACAGTGTAGTTACAGTATAGTTACAGTGTAGTTACAGTGTAGTTACAGTATAGTTACAGTGTAGTTACAGTGTAGTTACAGTATAGTTACAGTATAGTTACAGTGCAGTTACAGTGTAGTTACAGTGTAGTTACAGTATAGTTACAGTGTAGTTACAGTGTAGTTACAGTGTAGTTACAGTATAGTTACAGTGTAGTTACAGTGTAGTTACAGTATAGTTACAGTATAGTTACAGTATAGTTACAGTGTAGTTACAGTATAATTACAGTGTAGTTACAGTGCAGTTACAGTGTAGTTACAGTGTAGTTACAGTATAGTTACAGTGTAGTTACAGTGTAGTTACAGTATAGTTACAGTGTAGTTACAGTATAGTTACAGTGTAGTTACAGTGTAGTTACAGTGCAGTAACAGTGTAGTTACAGTGTAGTTACAGTATAGTTACAGTGTAGTTACAGTGTAGTTACAGTGTAGTTACAGTGTAGTTACAGTGTAGTTACAGTATAGTTACAGTGTAGTTGCAGTGCAGTTACAGTGTAGTTACAGTGTAGTTACAGTATAGTTACAGTGTAGTTACAGTATAGTTACAGTGTAGTTACAGTGCAGTTACAGTGTAGTTACAGTATAGTTACAGTGTAGTTACAGTGTAGTTACAGTGTAGTTACAGTATAGTTACAGTGTAGTTACAGTATAGTTACAGTGTAGTTACAGTATAGTTACAGTATAGTTACAGTGTAGTTACAGTATAATTACAGTGTAGTTACAGTGCAGTTACAGTGTAGTTAGTGTAGTTACAGTATAGTTACAGTATAGTTACAGTGTAGTTACAGTGTAGTTACAGTATAGTTACAGTGTAGTTACAGTATAGTTACAGTGTAGTTACAGTGTAGTTACAGTGTAGTTACAGTATAGTTACAGTGTAGTTACAGTATAATTACAGTGTAGTTACAGTGTAGTTACAGTATAGTTACAGTATAGTTACAGTGTAGTTACAGTGTAGTTACAGTATAGTTACAGTATAGTTACAGTGTAGTTACAGTGTAGTTACAGTGTAGTTACAGTATAGTTACAGTGTAGTTACAGTGTAGTTACAGTGTAGTTACAGTATAGTTACAGTGTAGTTACAGTGCAGTAACAGTGTAGTTACAGTGTAGTTAGAGTGTAGTTACAGTGTAGTTACAGTGCAGTTTCAGTGCAGTTACAGTGTAGTTACAGTGCAGTAACAGTGTAGTTACAGTGTAGTTACAGTGTAGTTACAGTGTAGTTACAGTGTAGTTACAGTGCAGTTACAGTATAGTTACAGTATAGTTACAGTATAGTTACAGTGTAGTTACAGTGCAGTTCTGTAAATCTTCTCAAACTCTCCTCCAGCTCTGCTTCTGGCTCTGCCTGTAAAATTTCCTCGTTAAAGAAAGTGCATTTGTAAAAGAAGTTGATGGGAAACGTTTCCTCTTAGCATGCTGACGTAATCTGACGTTTTTCTCAGGGATGAAATTTGCAGAGGAAATTCTAATTCGAATCCCACCGGACGGATGTTCCTCCTCTCTGTTTTCCCCTCACAGAGACTCAGGGGTAATTAATTCGGAGCTACTATGTGATAGAAAACCCTGCTTTCAGGTAGGCGCGACCTCGCTTTGATTGTACCAATTATTCCACCACATGCTTCACCTGACCTCGACTGTTCTCCTCATTAATCAGTGGAAAGAAGCCAGAGAGAGAGAGAGAGAGAGAGAGAGAGACTTCTAGACAAACTCATCTGTTTTCCCTGAACTTTGTGCCTCACCCTGTCCTCTAACTGACTTTTATACATCAACATGTTTGTGTTTATTTCCAGAAACAGAAATACATTTACATTTATTACACTAATGTATTTTTTGTTCTTTAATAATTAACTCATAATGAAGCTGTTTAGTCCTGATGAAGAAAAAAATCAGTGTGAACATTAATAATGAAATATTTTGCAATGAAATTCTAAACTAAAATTGTTTGCCAGTTCTTTAATAAATATATTTTTAAAATAATTGGACAAGAAAAAACAACAGAAAGAAAGAGAGGCATTATTCATTTTTTATTTATTTATTTATTTGTTTGTTTGTTTGTTTGTTTATTTATTTATTATTACTATTATTATTATTATTATTTTTAATTGTTTATAAAATATTATTTATTATTTTTTAAGAATCATTTATTCCAATAGGAAATTAAAGAACAGTTAATCATTGAACACGTTCACAATCAGAATAAAAGTTTAAAAGAGTTGTTTTTAAAAATGGTGATGAAGATGGACCTCACATGGTGAAGATATGTAAGAAACAGAGAAGAGAATCAGAGCCTCACAGGTCACCTTTTCATTCACTTTTAGGGTCGTTGAGGATCAAAATGAGCAATTAGACAACACGCGTGTTTGAGAGTGTTTCTAAGAGAAAACCATGAATGCTGCTTGTAAAGTTTTGGAGCCTCTAATTAAATCCTGTGATAAAAACGAAGAGCTTCTCAGACTTCTTTCTGGCTATGAAGATCCTCTGTGTGCAGAAAAAGGAACTCAATAAAAGTTAAAGCCTCAAATCGTACTTGTTGGGCTGATGGGTAAGGAAGGGTGCCAATTATATTCTCTAAAGCGGACAAGCCTTTATATTTATACATACATGATATTGCCAAAAGTTTTGGGACATCTGCCTTTACATGAATGTAATATGGAGTTGTCCCGCCCTTTGCAGCTATAACAGCTTCAACTCTTCTGGGAAGGCTTTCCACAAGGTTTAGGAGTGTGTTTATGGGAATTTTTGACCGTTCCTCTAGAAGCACATTTGTGAGGTCAGGCACTGATGTTGGACGAGAAGGTCTGGCTCACAGTCTCCACTCTAATTCATCCCAAAGGTGTTCTATGGGGTTGAGGTCAGGACTCTGTGGAGGCCAGTCAAGTTCCTCCACACCAAACTCACTCATCCATGTCTTTATGGACCTTGCTTTGGTCACTGGTGTGCAGTCATGTTGGAACAGGAAGGGGTCATCCCCAA
>NC_080718.1:6490485-6507985 GCF_019097595.1 Hemibagrus wyckioides | reverse complement strand
AATGATGAGATGAGAAATAAAAAAAACTATGTTGTTATTGTGGAAATTTCAGAGAAAAAGATTTATAGTATTATAATCAGACTAGATTCTTTTTATATTATTCTTTGGATTATTGGATTATTACGGGATGCGTGGATATAAAGTGACTAAAGTTTAAAAACGCATATTTTTCTCTCAGTTTTGGCCATCTGTCCACACTGAGATGGCGTTTTCAATGAAATCATATCTTTTTGAAAAGAAAGTGGATGAATTCGAAAGTCCCCTTTTCGCGTCAGACGTATCTGGATTAATGTAGACCTAGTGTAGTGTAGACGTATCTGGATTAGTGTAGACATATCTGGATTAGTGTAGACGTATCTGGATTAGTGTAGACATATCTGGATTAGTGTAGAAATATCCGGATTAATGAAGACGTATCCGGATTTGTGTAGACGTATCCGGATTAGTGTAGACGTATCCGGATTAATGTAGACGTATCCGGACTAGTGTAGACGTATCCGGACTAGTGTAGACGTATCCGGATTAGTGTAGACGTATCCGGATTAGTGTAGACGTATCCGGATTAATGTAGACGTATCCGGATTAGTGTAGACGTATCCGGACTAGTGTAGACGTATCCGGACTAGTGAAGACGTATCCGGATTAGTGTAGACGTATCCGGATTAGTGTAGACGTATCCGGATTAGTGTAGACGTATCCGGACTAGTGTAGACGTATCCGGACTAGTGTAGACGTATCCGGATTAGTGTAGACATATCCGGATTAGTGTAGACGTATCCGGATTAATGAAGACGTATCCGGATTAGTGTAGACGTATCCGGATTAGTGTAGACGTATCCGGATTAATGTAGACGTATCCGGATTAGTGTAGACGTATCCGGATTAGTGTAGACGTATCCGGATTAATGTAGACGTATCCGGATTAGTGTAGACGTATCCGGATTAGTGTAGACGTATCCGGATTAGTGTAGACGTATCCGGATTAGTGTAGACGTATCCGGACTAGTGTAGACGTATCCGGATTAGTGTAGACGTATCTGGATTAGTGTAGACCTATCTGGATTAGAGTAGACGTATCTGGATTAGTGTAGATGTAACATAGTGAAGACATATCTGGATTAGTGTAAACGTATCCAGATTAGTGTAGATGTATCTGGATTAGTGTAGATGTATCTGGATTAGTGTAGATGTAACATAGTGAAGACATATCTGGATTAGTGTAAACGTATCCAGATTAGTGTAGACGTATCCAGATTAGTGTAGATGTATCTGGATTAGTGTAGATGTATCTGGATTAGTGTAGACGTAGCATAGTGTAGACGTATCTGGATTAGTGTAGACGTATCTGGATTAATGTAGACGTATCCGGATTAGTGTAGACATATCCAGATTAGTGTAGACGTATCTGGATTAGTGTAGATGTAACTTAGTGTAGACGTATCTGGATTAGTGTAGACGTATCCGATTTAGTGTAGACGTATCTGGATTAGTCTAGACATATCTGGATTAGTGTAGACGTATCTATATTAGTGTAGTCGTATCTGGATTAGTGTAGACGTAGCGGAGTGTAGACATATCTGGATTAGTGTAGACGTATCTGGATTAGTGTAGACCTATCTGGATTAGAGTAGACGTATCTGGATTAGTGTAGATGTAACATAGTGAAGACATATCTGGATTAGTGTAAACGTATCCAGATTAGTGTAGACGTATCCAGATTAGTGTAGATGTATCTGGATTAGTGTAGATGTAACATAGTGAAGACATATCTGGATTAGTGTAAACGTATCCAGATTAGTGTAGACGTATCCAGATTAGTGTAGATGTATCTGGATTAGTGTAGATGTATCTGGATTAGTGTAGACGTAGCATAGTGTAGACGTATCTGGATTAGTGTAGACGTATCTGGATTAATGTAGACGTATCCGGATTAGTGTAGACATATCCAGATTAGTGTAGACGTATCTGGATTAGTGTAGATGTAACTTAGTGTAGACGTATCTGGATTAGTGTAGACGTATCCGATTTAGTGTAGACGTATCTGGATTAGTCTAGACATATCTGGATTAGTGTAGACGTATCTATATTAGTGTAGTCGTATCTGGATTAGTGTAGACGTAGCGGAGTGTAGACATATCTGGATTAGTGTAGACGTATCTGGATTAGTGTAGACGTATCCAGATTAGTGTAGATGTATCTGGATTAGTGTAGATGTATCTGGATTAGTGTAGACGTAGCATAGTGTAGACGTATCTGGATTAGTGTAGACGTATCTGGATTAATGTAGACGTATCCGGATTAGTGTAGACATATCCAGATTAGTGTAGACGTATCTGGATTAGTGTAGATGTAACATAGTGTAGACGTATCTGGATTAGTGTAGACGTATCCGATTTAGTGTAGACGTATCTGGATTAGTCTAGACATATCTGGATTAGTGTAGACGTATCTATATTAGTGTAGTCGTATCTGGATTAGTGTAGACGTAGCGGAGTGTAGACATATCTGGATTAGTGTAGACGTATCTGGATTAGTGTAGACGTAGTGTAGTGTAGACGTATCTGGATTAGTGTAGACGTATCTGGATTAATGTAGATGTATCCAGATTAGTGTAGACATATCTGGATTAGTGTAGATGTAACATAGTGTAGACGTATCTGGATTAGTGTAGTTGTATCTGGATTAGTGTAGTTGTATCTGGATTAGTGTAGACATATCTGGATTAGTGTAGATGTAACATAGTGTAGACGTATCTGGATTAGTGTAGACGTATCTGGATTAGTGTAGTTGTATCTGGATTAGTGTAGACATATCTGGATTAGTGTAGATGTAACATAGTGTAGACGTATCTGGATTAGTGTAGATGTAACATAGTGTAGACATATCTGGATTAGTGTAGATGTAACATAGTGTAGACGTATCTGGATTAGTGTAGTTGTATCTGGATTAGTGTAGACATATCTGGATTAGTGTAGATGTAACATAGTATTAACGTATCTGGATTAGTGTAGACGTATCCAGATTAGTGTAGATGTATCTGGATTAGTGTAGACATATCTGGATTAGTGTAGATGTAACATAGTGTAGACGTATCTGGATTAGTGTAGACGTATCTGGATTAGTGTAGTTGTATCTGGATTAGTGTAGACATATCTGGATTAGTGTAGATGTAACATAGTGTAGACGTATCTGGATTAGTGTAGTTGTATCTGGATTAGTGTAGTTGTATCTGGATTAGTGTAGACATATCTGGATTAGTGTAGATGTAACATAGTGTAGACGTATCTGGATTAGTGTAGATGTAACATAGTGTAGACGTATCTGGATTAGTGTAGACGTATCTGGATTAGTGTAGATGTAACATAGTGTAGACGTATCTGGATTAGTGTAGACGTATCTGGATTAGTGTAGACGTATCTGGATTAGAGTAGACGTATCTGGATTAGTGTAGATGTAACATAGTGTAGACGTATCTGGATTAGTGTAGACGTATCTGGATTAGAGTAGACGTATCTGGATTAATGTAGATGTATCCGGATTAGTGTAGACGTATCTGGATTAGAGTAGACGTATCTGGATTAGTGTAGTTGTATCTGGATTAGTGTAGACATATCTGGATTAGTGTAGATGTAACATAGTGTAGACGTATCTGGATTAGTGTAGTTGTATCTGGATTAGTGTAGATGTAACATAGTGTAGACGTATCTGGATTAGTGTAGATGTAACATAGTGTAGACGTATCTGGATTAGTGTAGTTGTATCTGGATTAGTGTAGACGTATCTGGATTAGTGTAGATGTAACATAGTGTAGACGTATCTGGATTAGTGTAGATGTAACATAGTGTAGACGTATCTGGATTAGTGTAGATGTAACATAGTGTAGACGTATCTGGATTAGTGTAGACGTATCTGGATTAGAGTAGACGTATCTGGATTAATGTAGATGTATCCAGATTAGTGTAGATGTATCTGGATTAGTGTAGACATATCTGGATTAGTGTAGATGTAACATAGTGTAGACGTATCTGGATTAGTGTAAACGTAGCATAGTGTAGACATATCTGGATTAATGTAGACGTATCCGGATTAGTGTAGACGTATCAGGATTAGAGTAGACGTATCTGGATTAGTGTAGATGTATCCGGATTAGTGTAGACGTATCTGGATTAGAGTAGACGTATCTGGATTAGTGTAGATGTAACATAGTGTAGACGTATCTGGATTAGTGTAGACGTATCTGGATTAGAGTAGACGTATCTGGATTAATGTAGATGTATCCGGATTAGTGTAGACGTATCTGGATTAGAGTAGACGTATCTGGATTAGTGTAGATGTAACATAGTGTAGACGTATCTGGATTAGTGTAGATGTAACATAGTGTAGACGTATCTGGATTAGTGTAGATGTAACATAGTGTAGACGTATCTGGATTAGTGTAGACGTATCCAGATTAGTGTAGATGTATCTGGATTAGAGTAGACGTATCTGGATTAGTGTAGATGTAACATAGTGTAGACGTATCTGGATTAGTGTAGATGTAACATAGTGTAGACGTATCTGGATTAGTGTAGATGTAACATAGTGTAGACGTATCTGGATTAGAGTAGACGTATCTGGATTAATGTAGATGTATCCGGATTAGTGTAGACGTATCTGGATTAGAGTAGACGTATCTGGATTAGTGTAGATGTAACATAGTGTAGACGTATCTGGATTAGTGTAGATGTAACATAGTGTAGACGTATCTGGATTAGTGTAGACGTATCCAGATTAGTGTAGATGTATCTGGATTAGTGTAGACATATCTGGATTAGTGTAGATGTAACATAGTATTAACGTATCTGGATTAGTGTAGACGTATCCAGATTAGTGTAGACGTATCTGGATTAGTGTAGACGTATCCAGATTAGTGTAGATGTATCTGGATTAGTGTAGACATATCTGGATTAGCGTAGATGTAACATAGTATTAACGTATCTGGATTAGTGTAGACGTATCCAGATTAGTGTAGACGTATCTGGATTAGAGTAGACGTATCTGGATTAGTGTAGATGTAACATAGTGTAGACGTATCCGGATTAGTGTAGACGTATCCAGATTAGTGTAGATGTATCTGGATTAGTGTAGACATATCTGGATTAGTGTAGATGTAACATAGTATTAACGTATCTGGATTAGTGTAGATGTATCTGGATTAGTGTAGACATATCTGGATTAGTGTAGATGTAACATAGTATTAACGTATCTGGATTAGTGTAGACGTATCCAGATTAGTGTAGACGTATCTGGATTAGTGTAGACATATCTGGATTAGTGTAAACGTAGCATAGTGTAGACGTATCCGGATTAGTGTAGACGTATCCAGATTAGTGTAGACGTATCTGGATTAGTGTAGACATATCTGGATTAGTGTAAACGTAGCATAGTGTAGACGTATCCGGATTAGTGTAGACGTATCCAGATTAGTGTAGACATATCTGGATTAGTGTAGATGTAACATAGTATTAACGTATCTGGATTAGTGTAAACGTAGCGTAGTGTAGACGTTTCCGGATTAGTGTAGACATTGAAAGGGGTGAGTTTCAGTACTGTAATACTATTAAATAAAAAGTTTTTAAATAGAGAAATAAATTATATATAACATACATGATCCTTTCTGACTGTTTTTCAGTGCTGATTTTTTCTCTCAACAAACTACAATATAAATGAATTTTGCGCGAGGAACAAAGCCATAATTCTCACTATATATCCTTATTCATCTGTTATTTATCCTCTGGATCATGCTTTGCTTTTTCATTTGATTCGCTTTTCTTCTAGCAGGACAGAGTGACACGACCTTTGTGAAAGCATGCGGTGTTCTGTGATTCCTCTAAGTGTTTAGAAATTCTCTCGCTATGCACTAATGGAGTCCAAAATGATTTCCAATGCAAAATGCAACACCTGCTTGTAAAATATCGACGTCGAGCCAAAGGACACTAAAAGAGTCGACATTTTTGAGCTAGAATTTACTCAGGGACAGAAAATCGAGAGCGAAACCTCAGACGCTGCAGATTCGTATGGAAATGGTTTCACCGATTCACACCTGTAAATAACGGCATGGTCCCAGAGCACCATGACCTCAGAAAGCCGCGTGAATATATTCATAAAGCCGCTACAGATCGGTGGTACAGACCCACACCACTCCAGTCTGCTCGGGAATTCATTATAAACACACCAGCAGGAGATCTTTAACCTCACAGCTTCCTGCATCAATACAAACTGGTTTTGAACAATCAGAACATCCCTGAGGATCTGAAAAGCTCCATCAATGCTGATGTTATTGATTATACACAAAAGGTTATAAGGATTAACAAGCTAGCATTAGCAGTGAAGATTACAAGCGTTCAGAAGTATGACTTAGCTTAGTGACTAATGTAATTTGTGTAAATGTATGTGCATATATGAAGGCTTATTACTTCATTCATCCAAATTGGAAACATTCATATGTATATGAATATGAGATTTAAGCCACGCCCACTTATTCTCTCACATGTCCACACAGGTGCTCAATTACTCTCTTATTTCCCATTTATGGTTTTAACGTAACAGACAATTAGATACACTTTTATTTCCATATATACATTTTTAGTATTCCTCACTGAAAAACAGTGAATTAAAGTGTTGTTCTTTCGGCACGGGTAATGTACAGATATAGTACAGGTAATGTACAGATATAGTACAGGTAATGTACAGGTAATGTACAGGTAATGTACAGGTAATGTAGAGGTAATGTACAGATAATGTAGAGGTAATGTAGAGGTAATGTACAGATAATGTACAGATAATGTACAGGTAATGTAGAGGTAATGTACAGATAATGTACAGATAATGTACAGGTAATGTAGAGGTAATGTACAGGTAATGTAGAGGTAATGTAGAGGTAATGTACAGATAATGTACAGGTAATGTACAGGTAATGTAGAGGTAATGTAGAGGTAATGTACAGATAATGTAGAGGTAATGTAGAGGTAATGTACAGATAATGTAGAGGTAATGTAGAGGTAATGTACAGATAATGTACAGGTAATGTACAGGTAATGTACAGGTAATGTAGAGGTAATGTAGAGGTAATGTACAGATAATGTAGAGGTAATGTAGAGGTAATGTACAGGTAATGTAGAGGTAATGTAGAGGTAATGTAGAGGTAATGTACAGGTAATGTAGAAGTAATGTAGAGGTAATGTACAGGTAATGTAGAGGTAATGTAGAGGTAATGTAGAGGTAATGTACAGGTAATGTACAGGTAATGTACAGATAGAGTAGAGGTAATGTAGAGGTAATGTACAGGTAATGTACTAGTAATGTACAGGTAATGTAGAGGTAATGTACAGGTAATGTACAGGTAATGTAGAGGTAATGTACAGGTAATGTACAGGTAATGTAGAGGTAATGTAGAGGTAATGTAGAGGTAATGTAGAGGTAATGTACAGATAATGTAGAGGTAATGTACAGGTAATGTACAGATAATGTAGAGGTAATGTAGAGGTAATGTAGAGGTAATGTACAGATAATGTAGAGGTAATGTACAGGTAATGTAGAAGTAATGTAGAGGTAATGTAGAGGTAATGTAGAGGTAATGTAGAGGTAATGTACAGGTAATGTAGAGGTAATGTACAGATATAGTACAGGTAATGTACAGGTAATGTACAGGTAATGTAGAGGTAATGTAGAGGTAATGTAGAGGTAATGTCGAGGTAATGTACAGGTAATGTAGAGGTAATGTACAGGTAATGTAGAGGTAATGTACAGATAATGTAGAGGTAATGTAGAGGTAATGTACAGGTAATGTACAGGTAATGTAGAGGTAATGTACAGGTAATGTAGAGGTAATGTACAGGTAATGTAGAGGTAATGTAGAGGTAATGTACAGGTAATGTATAGGTAATGTAGAGGTAATGTACAGGTAATGTACAGATAGAGTACAGGTAATGTAGAGGTAATGTACAGGTAATGTACTAGTAATGTAGAGGTAATGTAGAGGTAATGTACAGGTAATGTACAGGTAATGTACAGGTAATGTAGAGGTAATGTACAGGTAATGTACAGGTAATGTAGAGGTAATGTCGAGGTAATGTACAGGTAATGTCGAGGTAATGTACAGGTAATGTCGAGGTAATGTACAGGTAATGTAGAGGTAATGTAGAGGTAATGTCGAGGTAATGTACAGGTAATGTAGAGGTAATTTACAGGTAATGTACAGGTAATGTACAGGTAATGTAGAGGTAATGTACAGGTAATGTAGAGGTAATGTAGAGGTAATGTACAGGTAATGTACAGGTAATGTAGAGGTAATGTACAGGTAATGTAGAGGTAATGTACAGGTAATGTAGAGGTAATGTCGAGGTAATGTACAGGTAATGTAGAGGTAATGTAGAGGTAATGTCGAGGTAATGTACAAGTAATGTAGAGGTAATGTAGAGGTAATGTAGAGGTAATGTACAGGTAATGTAGAGGTAATTTACAGGTAATGTACAGGTAATGTACAGGTAATGTAGAGGTAATGTACAGGTAATGTAGAGGTAATGTAGAGGTAATGTACAGGTAATGTACAGGTAATGTAGAGGTAATGTACAGGTAATGTAGAGGTAATGTACAGGTAATGTACAGGTAATGTAGAGGTAATGTACAGGTAATGTACAGGTAATGTACAGATAGAGTAGAGGTAATGTAGAGGTAATGTACAGGTAATGTAGAGGTAATGTACAGGTAATGTAGAGGTAATGTAGAGGTAATGTAGAGGTAATGTACAGATAATGTACAGGTAATGTAGAGGTAATGTAGAGGTAATGTAGAGGTAATGTACAGATAATGTACAGATAATGTACAGGTAATGTAGAGGTAATGTACAGATAATGTACAGGTAATGTACAGGTAATGTAGAGGTAATGTACAGGTAATGTACAGGTAATGTAGAGGTAATGTACAGGTAATGTACAGGTAATGTAGAGGTAATGTAGAGGTAATGTACAGGTAATGTACAGATAGAGTACAGGTAATGTAGAGGTAATGTACAGGTAATGTACAGGTAATGTACAGGTAATGTACAGGTAATGTAGAGGTAATGTACAGGTAATGTACAGATAGAGTACAGGTAATGTAGAGGTAATGTACAGGTAATGTACAGGTAATGTACAGGTAATGTAGAGGTAATGTACAGGTAATGTACAGGTAATGTACAGGTAATGTAGAGGTAATGTAGAGGTAATGTACAGGTAATGTACAGATAGAGTACAGGTAATGTAGAGGTAATGTACAGGTAATGTACAGGTAATGTACAGGTAATGTAGAGGTAATGTACAGGTAATGTACAGGTAATGTAGAGGTAATGTACAGGTAATGTACAGGTAATGTACAGGTAATGTACAGATAGAGTACAGGTAATGTACAGGTAATGTAGAGGTAATGTAGAGGTAATGTACAGGTAATGTAGAGGTAATGTAGAGGTAATGTACAGGTAATGTACAGATAGAGTACAGGTAATGTAGAGGTAATGTACAGGTAATGTACAGGTAATGTACAGGTAATGTAGAGGTAATGTACAGGTAATGTACAGGTAATGTAGAGGTAATGTACAGGTAATGTACAGGTAATGTAGAGGTAATGTACAGATATAGTACAGGTAATGTAGAGGTAATGTACAGATATAGTACAGGTAATGTACAGGTAATGTAGAAGTAATGTAGAGGTAATGTACAGGTAATGTAGAGGTAATGTAGAGGTAATGTAGAGGTAATGTCGAGGTAATGTACAGGTAATGTAGAGGTAATGTACAGATAATGTAGAGGTAATGTAGACGTAATGTAGAAGTAATGTAGAGGTAATGTAGAGGTAATGTAGAGGTAATGTAGAGGTAATGTACAGATATAGTACAGGTAATGTACAGGTAATGTAGAAGTAATGTAGAGGTAATGTAGAGGTAATGTAGAGGTAATGTCGAGGTAATGTACAGGTAATGTAGAGGTAATGTACAGGTAATGTAGAGGTAATGTACAGATAATGTAGAGGTAATGTACAGGTAATGTAGAAGTAATGTAGAGGTAATGTAGAGGTAATGTAGAGGTAATGTACAGGTAATGTAGAGGTAATGTACAGATATAGTACAGGTAATGTACAGGTAATGTAGAAGTAATGTAGAGGTAATGTACAGGTAATGTAGAGGTAATGTAGAGGTAATGTACAGGTAATGTACAGATAGTGTAGAGGTAATGTAGAGGTAATGTACAGGTAATGTACTAGTAATGTAGAGGTAATGTAGAGGTAATGTACAGGTAATGTACAGGTAATGTAGAGGTAATGTACAGGTAATGTCGAGGTAACGTACAGGTAATGTAGAGGTAATGTAGAGGTAATGTACAGGTAATGTACAGGTAATGTAGAGGTAATGTACAGGTAATGTAGAGGTAATGTAGAGGTAATGTACAGGTAATGTAGAGGTAATGTACAGGTAATGTAGAGGTAATGTAGAGGTAATGTAGAGGTAATGTAGAGGTAATGTACAGGTAATGTAGAGGTAATGTACAGGTAATGTCGAGGTAACGTACAGGTAACGTACAGGTAATGTCGAGGTAATGTAGAGGTAATGTACAGGTAATGTCGGGGTAACGTACAGGTAATGTAGAGGTAATGTACAGGTAATGTACAGGTAATGTCGAGGTAACGTACAGGTAATGTAGAGGTAATGTAGAGGTAATGTAGAGGTAGTGTACAGGTAATGTCGAGGTAACGTACAGGTAATGTAGAGGTAATGTAGAGGTAATGTACAGGTAATGTAGAGGTAATGTACAGGTAATGTCGAGGTAACGTACAGGTAATGTAGAGGTAATGTAGAGGTAATGTACAGGTAATGTAGAGGTAATGTACAGGTAATGTAGAGGTAATGTACAGGTAATGTAGAGGTAATGTACAGGTAATGTACAGGTAATGTAGAGGTAATGTACAGGTAATGTCGAGGTAACGTACAGGTAATGTAGAGGTAATGTAGAGGTAATGTACAGGTAATGTAGAGGTAATGTACAGGTAATGTAGAGGTAATGTACAGGTAATGTCGAGGTAACGTACAGGTAACGTACAGGTAATGTCGAGGTAATGTAGAGGTAATGTACAGGTAATGTAGAGGTAATGTACAGATAATGTAGAGGTAATGTAGAGGTAATGTAGAGGTAATGTAGAGGTAATGTACAGGTAATGTAGAGGTAATGTACAGGTAATGTACAGATATAGTACAGGTAATGTACAGGTAATGTACAGGTAATGTAGAGGAAATGTAGAGGTAATGTACAGATAATGTAGAGGTAATGTACAGATAATGTAGAGGTAATGTACAGATAATGTACAGATAATGTACAGGTAATGTAGAGGTAATGTAGAGGTAATGTACAGGTAATGTAGAGGTAATGTACAGGTAATGTACAGATATAGTACAGGTAATGTACAGGTAATGTACAGGTAATGTAGAGGAAATGTACAGGTAATGTCGAGGTAACGTACAGGTAATGTAGAGGTAATGTAGAGGTAATGTACAGGTAATGTCGAGGTAACGTACAGGTAATGTAGAGGTAATGTAGAGGTAATGTACAGGTAATGTAGAGGTAATGTACAGGTAATGTACAGGTAATGTAGAGGTAATGTACAGGTAATGTAGAGGTAATGTAGAGGTAATGTACAGGTAATGTAGAGGTAATGTAGAGGTAATGTACAGGTAATGTACCGGTAATGTCGAGGTAACGTACAGGTAATGTAGAGGTAATGTACTAGTAATGTAGAGGTAATGTAGAGGTAATGTACAGGTAATGTACAGGTAATGTAGAGGTAATGTACAGGTAATGTCGAGGTAACGTACAGGTAATGTAGAGGTAATGTAGAGGTAATGTACAGGTAATGTACAGGTAATGTAGAGGTAATGTACAGGTAATGTAGAGGTAATGTAGAGGTAATGTACAGGTAATGTCGAGGTAACGTACAGGTAATGTAGAGGTAATGTAGAGGTAATGTAGAGGTAATGTAGAGGTAATGTACAGGTAATGTAGAGGTAATGTACAGGTAATGTCGAGGTAACGTACAGGTAACGTACAGGTAATGTCGAGGTAATGTAGAGGTAATGTACAGGTAATGTCGGGGTAACGTACAGGTAATGTAGAGGTAATGTACAGGTAATGTACAGGTAATGTCGAGGTAACGTACAGGTAATGTAGAGGTAATGTAGAGGTAATGTAGAGGTAATGTACAGGTAATGTCGAGGTAACGTACAGGTAATGTAGAGGTAATGTAGAGGTAATGTACAGGTAATGTAGAGGTAATGTACAGGTAATGTAGAGGTAACGTACAGGTAATGTAGAGGTAATGTAGAGGTAATGTACAGGTAATGTAGAGGTAATGTACAGGTAATGTAGAGGTAATGTACAGGTAATGTAGAGGTAACGTACAGGTAATGTACAGGTAATGTAGAGGTAATGTACAGGTAATGTCGAGGTAACGTACAGGTAATGTAGAGGTAATGTAGAGGTAATGTACAGGTAATGTAGAGGTAATGTACAGGTAATGTAGAGGTAATGTACAGGTAATGTCGAGGTAACGTACAGGTAACGTACAGGTAATGTCGAGGTAATGTAGAGGTAATGTACAGGTAATGTCGGGGTAACGTACAGGTAATGTAGAGGTAATGTAGAGGTAATGTACAGGTAATGTACAGGTAATGTACAGGTAATGTCGAGGTAACGTACAGGTAATGTAGAGGTAATGTAGAGGTAATGTACAGGTAATGTACAGGTAATGTCGAGGTAACGTACAGGTAATGTAGAGGTAATGTAGAGGTAATGTAGAGGTAATGTACAGGTAATGTAGAGGTAATGTACAGGTAATGTCGAGGTAATGTACAGGTAATGTAGAGGTAATGTAGAGGTAATGTACAGGTAATGTAGAGGTAATGTACAGGTAATGTACAGGTAATGTAGAGGTAATGTACAGGTAATGTAGAGGTAATGTAGAGGTAATGTACAGGTAATGTCGAGGTAACGTACAGGTAATGTAGAGGTAATGTAGAGGTAATGTACAGGTAATGTCGAGGTAACGTACAGGTAATGTAGAGGTAATGTAGAGGTAATGTACAGGTAATGTAGAGGTAATGTACAGGTAATGTACAGGTAATGTAGAGGTAATGTACAGGTAATGTAGAGGTAATGTACAGGTAATGTACAGGTAATGTCGAGGTAATGTAGAGGTAATGTACAGGTAATGTACCGGTAATGTCGAGGTAACGTACAGGTAATGTAGAGGTAATGTAGAGGTAATGTACAGGTAATGTACAGGTAATGTCGAGGTAACGTACAGGTAATGTAGAGGTAATGTAGAGGTAATGTACAGGTAATGTAGAGGTAATGTAGAGGTAATGTACAGGTAATGTCGAGGTAATGTAGAGGTAATGTAGAGGTAACGTACAGGTAATGTAGAGGTAATGTAGAGGTAATGTACAGGTAATGTAGAGGTAATGTAGAGGTAATGTACAGGTAATGTAGAGGTAATGTAGAGGTAACGTACAGGTAATGTAGAGGTAATGTCGAGGTAATGTAGAGGTAATGTACAGATAATGTCGAGGTAATGTACAGGTAATGTACAGGTAATGTAGAGGTAATGTAGAGGTAACGTACAGGTAATGTAGTGGTATTGTAGAGGTAATGTACAGGTAATGTAGAGGTAATGTAGAGGTAATGTAGAGGTAATGTACAGGTAATGTCGAGGTAATGTACAGGTAATGTACAGGTAATGTAGAGGTAATGTAGAGGTAACGTACAGGTAATGTAGTGGTATTGTAGAGGTAATGTACAGGTAATGTAGAGGTAATGTAGAGGTAATGTACAGGTAATGTACAGGTAATGTCGAGGTAATGTACAGGTAATGTAGAGGTAATGTAGAGGTAATGTACAGGTAATGTACAGGTAATGTAGAGTTAACGTACAGGTAATGTAGTGGTATTGTAGAGGTAATGTACAGGTAATGTAGAGGTAATGTAGAGGTAATGTACAGGTAATGTAGAGGTAATGTAGAGGTAATGTAGAGGTAATGTACAGGTAATGTAGAGGTAATGTAGAGGTAATGTACAGGTAATGTAGAGGTAATGTAGAGGTAATGTACAGGTAATGTAGAGGTAATGTAGAGGTAATGTACAGGTAATGTAGAGGTAATGTCGAGGTAATGTAGAGGTAATGTAGAGGTAATGTACAGGTAATGTCGAGGTAATGTACAGGTAATGTAGAGGTAATGTACAGGTAATGTAGAGGTAATGTACAGGTAATGTAGAGGTAATGTAGAGGTAACGTACAGGTAATGTAGAGGTAATGTCGAGGTAATGTAGAGGTAATGTAGAGGTAACGTACAGGTAATGTAGAGGTAATGTACAGGTAATGTACAGGTAATGTAGAGGTAATGTACAGGTAATGTAGAGCTAATGTACAGGTAGAGTACAGGTAAAATACAGGTAATAGAGGTAGTCCGTTATTTCTACCCCATACATCACTCACCTAACCACCCCCAACCCCCGACCACAACCCTCCACTCCCGAGCCGCTGACACTGACTGATTCCACAGTGGAGTGACAGCGTGTTGAAATAGGTGTTAATTATTCAGGAGGATGAAGAGCTACAATGCAGTTCAAATGCAGAAGGTCAACACCGGCTAAAAAATACGATTCTGGGAAAATCGCCAGCTTCATGAAAAATGGAGAAGGAGGGATGTAGTGATGGAAGTGGACATATTTATGAGGAGTTTCACTACAGTGTCTCGTTTAGATTCATGTATTTATTGGGATGAATATTTATGACTGGCTGAGAAAGACTGAGATTGGTGATGGAATTTTCTGGAATGTTATTGACATTTTTTTATCATCTGAAGAGAAAAATTCAATATATACACACCTTTAACTTTTTTAGAATAAATATTGTGTATTATCACAGAACAATGGCGCAATCTTATAACTGTCTAAATATAAAGACAATAATATGGCCTTCTCTAAATAAAATTCTCCATTCATATTAAAGCAGCAGTATGTAATGTTTTTTGGAAGAAATTAAGAATAAAAGTTATCATCGAGTGATGTTACATCATCATTGGCTCCTTTAAATATCCTTGTATATATATGAATGTATCTTCCTCACACCTCGTACACAAAGCTGAACTAATTTTAGAAAGAAAAAGAAATGCATAGCACGATTCGCACCACCTGCATGTAGTCAAATCACATTAATATGCAAATGAGCTAATTACATTCAAGCACCTTCCTGTGTTCCTTGTTGGCTTTTTAGTTGTTTTTTTTTATCACATCATCATTATGCAGTCATGATATTTTGTGTCTGTTTTTCTCAGGAAGCATGCAAGAAATTTCATACCGCCACTTTAATCACCAGAATGAGACCTGAGAGAAAGTTCTTGATGAGTGAAGCTGAACTCAGCCATGCTCAGTGATGGGATGAGACACATGTGATGTATGGATTGGTTCATTGCGCATTAAAGCGTGATCAGTGACGCTAAATGGGAATATCGGCGTTCCGTGATGGCTGATGCCAGCTTTAATAAGAAACCCCACTGTTCTGAGGAGCAGGATGATGGATGGAATGCGATCGGTTCCTCTTCTGGATCTACTTTGGAGATCGATACTGCACTTTCAATCACTGGCAGTCTGCCACGGTACAGAGGGAGTAAACGTCTCAGATGAGTCGAGTGGATCAGCGAGAAGAACCTGGACTCGTTTCTCCGCTTGTCTGAGGAACATCATCACTTCTTCAGAGTGCTGATTTTATTCATTAATTCAACGGTAACTCTAGGTTTACACTCTTAATGGTTCATATTTACAGTGTGTCTCTAAACACACACACACACACACGCTGGCCTCAGACAGAATGTAAATCCAATGTGGATTATAAATAATAATAAATTAGTAAAAATAAATATAGCAGACAAGTGCAAAAGTTTGTGCCCCCCATGTTTCATTTTTAATCAAGAAAATGTCATAAAATTGTTATTTATAAAATTACCTATTGTATATAGGTTATTTAAAGTAAATTTTAATTGATTTATTATGAATTACTTTAGCTGTTACAGAATAATGTTGATTATTGATTGTTTAATGATTTTATAATGTTATTATGAAATAAAATGCTGGACATTAACAGAGAACTTCAAACATCAAATAAATTCTAGCTTCAAAGTCAGAATGAAATTCCAAATGAATATCTTTGGTTTATTTATTTAATAGAAAATGAAATCCTTTTTTTCTTCAAAATAAATAGATTATTAGTTGAAACTCTAATTAAATGAAAACCTCCAAGACGAGTCTCAGTGGAAGAAATCACGTTTCTATTACTGTCATATAATAATGACTGTGTGTGTGTGTGTGTGTGTGTGTGTGTGTGTGTAGCCCCTTTGATCAATTATTCCACATTCATCTGTTCTCCTTGTGTGTGTGGATGTGTGCTACGTTGTGTAATTACAGTGTTGTGTGTTTCATACAGAAGCCCTGAAGGGAAATAAAATAAAATAAAGAACAGCTCAGTGTTCCAGAGCCAACATTTCCTCTTCCACTGTTTTAATATTTATTCATAGTTTGTGAAACGTGGAAAAATCAAGGCTGATAATTATTTTTGGTATTGATTTTAGCCCAAAAACCACAAAAAATAATAATGGGACAATTTTTCCACAATGGAAAATGGACGTACAGGAAGGAAACAACAAACAAACAAACAAACAAACAAACAACTTTCTTTCTTTCTTTCTTTCTTTCTTTCTTTCTTTCTTTCTTTCTTTCTTTCTTTCTTTCTTTCTTTCTTTCTTTCTTTCTTTCTTTCTTTCTTTCTTTCTTTCTTTCTTTCTTTCTTTCTTTCTTTCTTTCTTTCAGCCATCACTGAGATAGAGATTTTTATAAAATCTAAAGTGTGGCTCTGAGACGATGAAAGATGAGAGTATAAAGAAAATAAGCAGTGCAGTGTGGCGGTGTGTTACAGCTGTGGAGGAACAGACACAGCTGAATAACTACACACACACACACACACACACACACACACACACACACACAGAGTCAATATTAGATGGAACAGTGACAGTAATAGGAATGTGATTTCTCCCACTGAGACTCTGTAGAGTAAAGAGTGTGTGAGCATCTCTCGTCTCTCATCTCTTGACTCTGCAGCACAAAGACAGAGCCAATGGCGGACAAAAGACCCGCGAGCCGCAGGAAGTGCCATCCATAGGGGTCCAGGGGGTAAACGGGGTGGAGAGAACAAACACACATCCACACAAATGTGTAGGAGAAGGAGAAAAAAACGAAACAATAATGAAGAAGAAATCTCAGAAATCTGAATCTCAGGAATACTTTAAACAGGAAGATAATGAAGAAAAACAAAAGGAAGACGTGTCTGACCTTCATCTGACCTTCATCTGACCATCATCCTGTTTCTCCTTGGTCCTGAAGGCATCT
>NC_080718.1:6482985-6485485 GCF_019097595.1 Hemibagrus wyckioides | reverse complement strand
TTTTTTTCTTTAGTGTTTTTAAAAAATTTTTTAGAGTCTTTTAGAGTGATTTTTTTGTTATTTATTTAAATGTGATTTAAAAGAATATCTTGTTGTCTCATGTAGATCTGCTGTGGAGTCAGAAGCTCATCATTATTCTGCTGCTCTGATCGTGTGGTTTAGTGTGTAATGATAATCACAGTGAAGATGACTGAACTCTGACCTCATCATCAGGGAGGAGAATAAAATAGAAACACTGGCGTCTGGTTCTGTTTTGTGGTGATGGAGAGGGTTCTGTTTTGTGGTGATGGAGTGGGTTCTGTTTTGTGGTGATGGAGAGGGTTCTGTTTTGTGGTGATGGAGAGGGTTCTGATTTGTGGTGATGGAGTGGATTCTGTTCTGTGGTGACGGAGTGGATTCTGTTCTGTGGTGACGGAGTGGATTCTGTTTTGTGGTGACGGAGTGGGTTCTGTTTTGTGAGGATGGAGTGGGTTCTGTTTTGTGGTGACGGAGTGGGTTCTGTTTTGTGGGGACGGAGTGGGTTCTGTTTTGTGGTGATGGAGTGGGTTCTGTTTTGTGGTGAGGGAGAGGGTTCTGTTTTGTGGTGATGGAGAGGGTTCTGTTTTGTGGTGACGGAGTGGGTTCTGTTTTGTGGTGATGGAGTGGGTTCTATTTTGTGGTGATGGAGTGGGTTCTGTTTTGTGGTGATGGAGAGGGTTCTGTTTTGTGGTGATGGAGTCGGTTCTGTTTTGTGGTGATGGAGAGGGTTCTGTTTTGTGGTGATGGAGTGGGTTCTGTTTTGTGGTGATGGAGAGGGTTCTGTTTTGTGGTGATGGAGTGGGTTCCACTTTATTGTGATGGAGTGGGTTCCGCTTTGTGGTGATGGAGTGGGTTCTGTGTTGTGGTGATGGAGAGGGTTCTGTTTTGTGGTGATGGAGTGGATTCTGTTTTGTGGTGACGGAGAGGGTTCTGTTTTGTGGTGACGGAGAGGGTTCTGTTTTGTGGTGATGGAGTGGGTTCTGTTTTGTGGTGATGGAGAGGGTTCTGTTAGGTGGTGATGGAGTGGGTTCTGTTAGGTGGTGATGGAGTGGGTTCTGTTAGGTGGTGATGGAGTGGGTTCTGTTTTGTGGTGATGGAGTGGGTTCTGTTTTGTGGTGATGGAGTGGGTTCTGTTTTGTGATGATGGAGTGGATTCTGTTTTGTGGTGATGGAGTGGGTTCTGGTTTGTGGTGATGGAGTGGGTTCCGTTTTGTGGTGATGGAGTGGGTTCCGTTTTGTGGTGATGGAGTTGGTTCTGTTTTGTGGTGATGGAGTGGGTTCTGTTTTTTGGTGATGGGGAGGGTTATGTTTTGTGGTGATGGAGTGGGTTCTGTTTTGTGGTGATGGAGTGGGTTCTGTTTTGTGGTGATGGAGTGGATTCTGTTTTGTGGTGATGGAATGGGTTCTGTTTTGTGGTGATGGAGAGGGTTCTGTTTTGTGGTGATGGAGTGGGTTCTGTTTTGTGGTGATGGAGAGGGTTCTGTTTTGTGGTGATGGAGTGGGTTCCACTTTATTGTGATGGAGTGGGTTCCGCTTTGTGGTGATGGAGTGGGTTCTGTGTTGTGGTGATGGAGAGGGTTCTGTTTTGTGGTGATGGAGTGGATTCTGTTTTGTGGTGACGGAGAGGGTTCTGTTTTGTGGTGACGGAGAGGGTTCTGTTTTGTGGTGATGGAGTGGGTTCTGTTTTGTGGTGATGGAGAGGGTTCTGTTAGGTGGTGATGGAGTGGGTTCTGTTAGGTGGTGATGGAGTGGGTTCTGTTAGGTGGTGATGGAGTGGGTTCTGTTTTGTGGTGATGGAGTGGGTTCTGTTTTGTGGTGATGGAGTGGGTTCTGTTTTGTGATGATGGAGTGGATTCTGTTTTGTGGTGATGGAGTGGGTTCTGTTTTGTGGTGATGGAGTGGGTTCCGTTTTGTGGTGATGGAGTGGGTTCCGTTTTGTGGTGATGGAGTTGGTTCTGTTTTGTGGTGATGGAGTGGGTTCTGTTTTTTGGTGATGGGGAGGGTTATGTTTTGTGGTGATGGAGTGGGTTCTGTTTTGTGGTGATGGAGTGGGTTCTGTTTTGTGGTGATGGAGTGGATTCTGTTTTGTGGTGATGGAGAGGGTTCTGTTTTGTGGTGATGGAGTGGATTCTGTTTTGTGGTGATGGAGAGGGTTCTGTTCTGTGGTGATGGAGTGGGTTCTGTTTTGTGGTGATGGAGTGGGTTCTGTTTTTTGGTGATGGAGAGGGTTCTGTTTTTTGGTGATGGAGTGGGTTCTGTTTTGTGGTGATGGAGTGGGTTCTGTTTTGTGGTGATGGAGTGGGTTCTGTTTTGTGGTGATGGAGTGGGTTCTGTTTTGTGGTGATGGAGTGGGTTCTGTTTTGTGGTGATGGAGTCGGTTCTGTTTTGTGGTGATGGAGTGGGTTCTGTTTTGTGGTGATGGAGTGGGTTCTGTTAGGTGGTGATGGAGTGGGTTCTGTTAGGTGGTGATGGAGTGGGTTCT
>NC_080718.1:6435485-6477985 GCF_019097595.1 Hemibagrus wyckioides | reverse complement strand
CTCCCTCCCTCCCTCCCTCTCTGCCCCCCTCCCTCTCTCTCCCTCTCTGCCCCCCTCTCACTCTCCCTCTGACCCCCCTCCCTCTCTCCCTCCCTCCCTCTCTCTCTCTCTCTGTCCCCCTCTCACTCTCCCTCTGACCCCCCTCCCTCCCTCCCTCCCTCTCTCTCTCTCTCTCTCTCTGACCCCCCTCCCTCCCTCTCTCTCTCTCTGCCCCCCTCACTCTCTCTCTGATGTCAGATGTAAATCAGAGTGTTTCCAGGTTAGTAGCTTTCTGTGTGAAAGAAATGAAAGTGATTTGATTTGAATCTTGACGTTTCTGCTGTATTTAATAAACTGTTGCTCGTACCTGATAAACAAAGTGTTGTGTATATATACGGAGATATAATTAAACGTTCACATATAATTAAAGAGTGAACAAGCCTGAAAGTTACAACAACAATTAGTCTTTGCCACGAGCGGTGTGCGTCCCTGAAGAGCGAGCGTTCCCTCCGAGACTCCACGCCGCTTTTAAGCTTTAATTACAGCCTCTGCTCTGCTTATTACTCTCATACACACCATGTGTTTCAGAAACATGTGGGAATTATACAGCAAGTGTGTTAGCAAATTGTTTAATTAAATGATCGGCCCGGACTGATTGCTCGCCGCCGCCTTCCTCATTAACGAGGCTTTAAAGCTCTGTTTCTTTTCCAGACTCGACGCCATGGCGCTAGAACGTAGCGCGGATCCCAAAAACTCGCCGTAATTGGCTGCTTCACTGACACTTAACACGTACTTAACGTTCAAGAACAATCCTGTAGGCTTATTAAATCATTTGTACCTGTGGAAGGCTAATAAGTACAAGCAAAAATTCAGAGCTGTGCAAAAGTATTTACCCCTGCACGATCTCTCTGTAATTTACAGTGATACAAACTGGGCCAGATTTCACTGGGATTCAGCTCACGATTCCACAGAAAAGAAACTCACAACACTGAAGATGAAGGACGGGAAGTTCACAAGATTATTTACAAATAAAAACCATAGAAGGTCTGATTGCATAAGTATTCACCCCCCTGGATTAGACGTGGTGCAGCTCGTCACTATCAGACGTCACGTCATTAGTTTAAAGGTGTTTGTGTCACATGATCTCGATATAAAACACACCACAGTTTGTTATGGAAGTTTAAACGTATTGAAACTGCAGCACTGTGAAGATCAGGATAAAGTTCCTGAAAATATCAGGGCAGACTTTAATATAACAAATTTCCAAAACATTGTGCAACATTAAATGATTTAAATAATAATAATAATAAAGGAGTATAGCAGCATCACCACTCCACACCTGGAGGAGCGTCACAAGGGATTAGACGCAAGAAGGGATTAGTCTGAGAATCCACCGAGCGGATGGAGCTAACACAGGAAATTAGTGTTAGTCTGATTATTTAAAAAAACTAAAAAAAAACCCCCATATACTCCAGAATTTCTAACCCTTCCCACTCTGCCTCTTCAGAGAGAAAAACGTAGTGCATGAAGATGATGAAGCGATCGACACACTCCTGCTTCAGACGCTCGGTCGCTCGGCCGTAATCTAGCTTTTCACACTGAATTAAATTTTTTGTATTTTTTAGTTTTAAGCTCGCATTTTAAAGTCCTGTGCCACACTGAGCTCTCACTCATCTTCTGCGCCTTGCTCTTACACCTGAAACTTGGAGAAATAGATGAATATCTGAATTCTAACAGGAGCTGAGCTTCCACGGGTTCAGACGAAGTTCATTCCTGAGAGTGATCAAGACCACGTTAATCATATCAGACTCAAATCTGACCACAGATCTTTCCTCGCATGTGTGAAGGCAGGAGCCGAGCAGGAGTGGGGTCGAGGAGGTCGGGGTGGGGGCAGGTGAGGGGCAGTTCCCATCAGAGTAAATAACCCTGAGGTACTTTTACATCCTGGGCTCTGTGCTCAGGCTACATCACTGCTGCTGATCAGATCCTGATTCCAGTTTGTCTGATTTTACTGTGATTTCATTCAGACATGTTTCTGCAAATTCACAGCTTAGTGCAAGTTTATTTACAGACAAATAAATAAGCTGAAGGAAGCTGAAAGTCTGAAAGAATTACACTAGCAGATAAAACACATGCTGAATAAATGATTAACACCTTCCTCGCGTGAAAGTTCAGATCTGTTGTGCTAGCAAACGAAACCAAGCTAACATTAGCATACAGAATCATTAATTATCTATTATTATTAATCATCTATTAGCTCATTAATGTGGCATTAGAAAGCTGAAAAACAAACAAACAAACAAAATCAGATAGATAGATAGATAGATAGATAGATAGATAGATAGATAGATAGATAGATAGATAGATAGATCTCTCACAGAATTAAAATAAAAAAAAAACTAAAAACAACCTAAAACAAAAGTCTCAAAATACATCAACAGAATAAAATTAAAAAAAAAACTAAAATCAGTAAAATATATATATATATATATATACAGCCTCAAAGATAAAATAAAATAAAATAAAATAAAATAAAATAAAAAAGTAAATGTATTATTATAAATTCATCATTAGATTATTATAAATTAACCAAAAATTTATAAAATCTCAAAATGAAAATAAATAATTTAATACAAATTTTAAAAAACTTAACCATAGGCATAAAATTATATCAAATTAAAATATAAAGCAGGCTATAAGTCTTCAAATAAACCACAACAGGACATGTAACGGCTTCATAACAACGGCTTATTCAGAGACTGAGGCTGCAGTAGGAATGAAAGTCCAGGTCATCTCCGGTCTGATAGAGAAGATCTTTTCCCCTCAGTTTGTGGAGATAGTCAGCACTCAGCTATAAATAGAGGAGACAGAGGAGCATGAGGACACGTGAGGATGAGTGAGGACGAGTGAGGATGAGTGAGGATGAGTGAGGATGAGTGAGAGGGCGTGAAGTGCTCAGTGTGTTCACTCCAGAGTGTTTTCTTCTGAGAATCGCAATCCATAACTGAGGTCAAGAACACAACGGTCCGGTTCATCAAAGGAGAGATCTGACCACGAGAGAGGATGTGATGAGGAACGAGTGAACCAGGAGAAGTTACAGGAGCTCGTCAGAGTCGTTACTCTTCTTCATTAACACTGAGAATTAGACTTCACATAATTAGATTTCCATTAAAAAAACAAAACCCCACATTTCACTCCCTCCATGTTTAGTTAGAATTCCAAAATTGTCAAAAAAAATCTCAGAAATATTTTCACTAATACTCTTTTTTATCTTGTCCATGTATCAGTAAAATTATTCCTCATACGCAACAACAACTTCTTATTTATTAAAGAACAGAACCGTTTACTTTTATCTGACTATACTTGTGAAACAGCTTAGATCCTCCTGTAACTTACGTTATAGCAGCTATAAACAGTCCTTCTCTCTCTCTCAAGTGACTAACAAAAACAAACAAACAAACAAACAAACAAACAAGAACTGCGGCTTGTTATTGTTTGTTAATGAGAAAATATTAAAAAACAAACACATCAACTCCTCTGTCCTGAAGACTGAAAACTTATTTACAGCTTTATCTCTGACACTGGAGACTCCTTCCAGAAATGTGACACTGTTGCTATGGAAATGATAACGTATTGTAACGAGATAATCAACACCTTCTGTCCAATCACAATCCAGAATTCAGCGTCTGACCCAATCTAACCCCGGTTCTCAGTGAGTCATGAGCGCACATCACAAAGCAGACGCTCGTCTAGACGCGCTACACGATAGAGCGTTCAGCTTGTTAGTAATGTCGTGAAATAACAATAAGTGGTTGAGTGTCGGTGAGAGAACTTCTTGTGTCTGGTTTTGTTTCTTGATGTGAGTCTCAGCATCATGTTGCTCCTGGGCTGAATCTCGCTCACTTCCTGTGTTGGGTTTAAATTAACTGCCTGTTTAACTGTAATTAAACAGTGACACTAACGAGCCTGAAGGCAACAAGATGTGAAATCAGCCGCTTTATTGATCAGGGTTATGGCTTCTTCTGCTCTGTGGGATGTTGTTCTTGTTGTCGTGAATTATTAGGGTAATGAGAGTGGGACGGTTAACTAGTACAGTAACCGAGTTGTGTGTCACTGTAACGCTGCATACAATCACACACACACACACACACACACGCACCCTAACTTGGCTCTGTGAGAACGCAGAGGCCTGAGACTCATCTCCATTAGCATTAGAGACAGCGGAGCGTGCGAACACGAGGCGCCGTGTCCCGAATCTCAACTTGCCGACTGTCTCTGTTGCCTAACAAGCGTGCAGCGGAGCTAAGAGTGAACGGGTGAGCGGTTCTTCACGGTCCTCGGGGACATTGTTGTTATTCAGAACACGAGATTCCACTCCAGCTTTGAAAAGTGACTGAATACTCCCATTAAAAAACACTGTTCCTCAAGAGTTCTCTGGATGGTTCTACATCGAATCCTTTGTGAAACAGATCTCTCTCTCTCTCTCTCTCATAGGGTTCTACACGGTTCCCCCTGAGAGACACTCGTGAAAAACACTAGATTTAGCCTCTGAAGTTTTTAAAGTTACAGTCACACCAGATCTTGGAGTACTTCGTGTCAGCGCTTAGAGCATAATTAGAGAGGGAGCCAGTGTGATGTTACTCTCCGGTCAGTAGAACACAAAGAGCCGGTTCTAACTGACCTCAGGATAGTGAATATGATTTTATACAGTGTGCAGTACTACTAAGTGCAAAGTAAATGTCAGAATGTAACACTGTTCTGTCTTCTCACTGCTCTTTGCAGTTGGCAGTGATGTACTGTGTGTGTGTGTGTGTGTGTATAAATAAAGACTGGATGTTTGTGATTCATGCACATTTACCATGAAGGAGTGACGGCGGTCATTACTCAGAGCAGCAATCATCAGTGTGAGTACAGGAATAGCCGACTGACGCTAATGACATGCTCACACCGCGTTCCACATCTGACCATCATTACGCTTCTTCTCTCCGTCCACACGCTGAAGGATATGGATATTTGCATATTCATTAAATCACTAATTAGGGGCGTGTCTTTCCATGTGATTGTGTAGATTTGATGTGATCAGCACTGCCTGCACACAGACCACGCCCATTGAACTGTGACTGAAGCACACACATGCCACGCCCACTGAACTGTGACTGAAGCACACACAGGCCACGCCCACTGAACTGTGACTGAAGCCCACACAGGCCACGCCCACTGAACTGTGACTGAAGCACACACAGGCCATGCCATAAGAGAGGCCACACCCCTCAATGGGACTGACACATAAGCCATGCCCACTTAATTGGTATCAAACATAGAGAGCCCATGTTTAAAATACACACAGGAATTTATCATCACACCTGGACTCTAAACCACACTCCTTCCCCTCCTTCCTGTCTCTCTCTCTCTCTCTCTCTCTCTCTTTCTCTCTGTGTGTCTCTCACTCTCTCCCTCTCTGGTTCTGTCTGTCTGTCTCTCTCTTTCTTATTCCCTCTCCCCCTCTCTTTCTCTCCTATTTCTCTCTCTCTCTCTCTCTCTCTCTCTCTCTCTCTGATCTCTCTCCCTCTATCCCCACCCTCTCTCCCCCCTTGCCCTGCCCTCCCTCTTTCTCACCCCCGATGGTGTGTATCAGTGAGGAATGAAGTGATGGCTCTCACTCTATCAGTCTCTCTCAGAGAGAAGGTGAATATTTAGCACCTGTAGGGTGACAGCAGGAGTGGGCAGATCTGCCATTTACACTGTCAACATAAATACCATCACTGTGTGTTTCACTTCCTCACATCACAGCTTTAATTACAGAGAATCATTTAAAACAGACGAATGCAGCATCCCAAGCTCTAAAACTCTCACAGTGATGTGTGTGTGTGTGTGTGTGTGTGTGTGTATGTGTATGTGTATGTGTGTGTGTGTGTATGTGTGTGTGTGTGTGTGTGTGTGATGCTGTGCTGACATTTTAAACACATCATTAATCACAGCTACAACACTGACCACTTTACACCTGCTTATTAACTGCACCTTCAAATATACACAGCAACATACTGATATATATATATAGATATATAGATATAGAGAGAGAGAGAGAGGGAGAGAGAGAGAGAGATCAAAATGAAACGTCTTCTTTATTTAAATCGGAAATAAAAAAAATAAAGAAACAGAAATAACACTTTGCAGCAGCGAAGTGAGAAAAACTCAGTCCAAAAAAACTGTTTGAATCATTTATAAAAAAAAAGATTAAAACATCTGTATGAGACTTGAGTGTTTATTACATTATTATATTATTAGAAGTTTGAAAAAATAAATGGACATAGAAATGTGATAAATTAGTCAAAATCTCAAAATCACTGATCTGACTCACAATGGGCATGGCCTAATATTCTAATGAGTAGCTTGATTGACAGCCCTCTGTCTGAGACGCCGCCTCCAGCACTCAAGCACCTAATTAATCAGTATCCAATTCTCTGAGCAACTTTCTAGTAGCTCATTTAGATTTCAGTAGCTAGGTTAGCGTTTGCAGTTGATGTCAGCTTTTTACTTGCGCAGAAAACACACCGTTGAGCTCCTCGGTCACCTGGAGATCCTGCAGCCGTGGGATCGAGTGACTCTGGGAGGAAGGTGTGTGTATGTGAACAGATGGACGTTATAATGGATTAACATTATTGTGTTAGCGCCACACGGTTTAGCGCAGCTGTCAGAAACCCCGCGGCCTCGTCCTAATCCAATCCACCCGCAGAGATAACCAGACTGTCTCTGCAGATACCTAAAAAAATAAAACTTCTCCGGCTCCGTCGCCACACAGCTGTGAGGAGAAGCAGCTGCTCTTTAGCATGAGGCTGGAACTCAGATGAACATCACACTGTTTTCCTTCTCCAGAAAAAATACCACATAACTATTATTTATTTGTTTGTTTGTTTATTTGCTTCACCCCGATGAGAATTAATATTTTCTAAATTATTGGAAAAAAAGTTCACCAAATATAATAAAACACCACACTGATGAGTTCTTTATATCCTAAATAAATATCTAATAAAACACAAAAATGTATATTTATTACAGACAAACAAAAAAGTGCGAAAAACCCAAACTTTATATCATTTAATAATTTTTTCTACTTAATATTTGATCATTCAGATTACTGACCAATGAGTAATCTGCTCATTGTCAGTGTATATTGTGTTATTAGCCTTGTTGTACTAGCTCTTTATTATCTAGTTATTAACTAGTTATTACATTTTATGTCATTATAACTGCATAGCTATTGCTTTATTCCTGTTTAATACAGCGCTATTACTTCATATTTACTAGTTATAGCATTTATAACCCAGTATAGAGCTTTGTCTAGTTATTGTCTTGTTATTACATGTAATAATGTGATTACGACTGTATGAATCATGTAGTTACTGTGTATTTCATTGTTATGAGTCATATAGCTCTATTTTCTCAGTAATACATCATCTTATTATCTTGTTATTACCAGTTATCACATTATCACACACGCTACTACATTATCATCTCAGTATTCAGCAGTTATTGTGTTATATCACTTTATTTGTGTTTTGTATCGTGTTATTACAACATGTTAATATCGTGCTTTAAAACATTACTTCATTATTTCAGTTTTATTTCTCTTGTACTGTTCTTGTACTGTCTCCTGCTACACAATATGCTTTCTATCCATTTATAGTTACATTTAATATTGTGCAGTGTCCATGAAACCAACTACTTTCTGTTGTCTATCTTTGATAAACGTGTGTTTGAGACACAACCCTGATGTGCGCATACAGCTGTAGTGACCGAGCCTCTCTTCACCGTCAGACTGAAGTCCAGCTGATTAGCGAAACTTCTGCTAATGCATCTCTAATGAAGATAAATGAGAATGAGGAGGTATCTGCTCCTGGATTAGAAGCCTGACTCGAGAACTGGCTCTCGTTAACATTTTAATATTCACGGCATGTCCACTTAAACCAAGCAACATAAAGGTTAACTCAATCTATCAGTGCGTGTGGAGGTCATTAATATGATACACCACAAAACACTCGCTGATTGGATGAACTCATTATCTTCAGAAGAACACATGATTTTAATTCATATGGAGTACACCATCTCCTGTACGCTAGCCGGGGTTCTCTGTTAGCAATATTATCGTATCGTATAGCTGACTAATTACTTTATACATCAAGTGGATTAAGATAAAGAACTATTTATTACATTTAGATCTTATTTAAGTAGTGTAGTGTAGAGGTGGGTGGGGTTTTATCAGTATAGTGTAGAGGTGGGTGTGGTTTTATCAATGTAGTGTAGAGGTGGGTGGGGTTTAATCAGTATAGTGTAGAGGTGGGTGGGGTTTTATCAGTGTAGTGTAGAGGTGGGTGTGGTTTTATCAGTGTAGTGTAGAGGTGGGTGTGGTTTTATCAGTGTAGTGTAGAGATGGTGGGGTTTTATCAGTGTAGTGTAGAGATGGTGGGGTTTTATCAGTATAGTGTAGAGATGGTGGGGTTTTATCAGTGTAGTGTAGAGATGGTGTGGTTTTATCAGTGTAGTGTAGAGATGGGTGGGGTTTTATCAGTGTAGTGTAGAGATGGTGTGGTTTTATCAGTATAGTGTAGAGATGGTGTGGTTTTATCAGTGTAGTGTAGAGATGGTGGGGTTTTATCAGTGTAGTATATAGATGGGTGGGGTTTTATCAGTGTAGTGTAGAGATGGGTGGGGTTTTATCAGTATAGTGTAGAGGTGGGTGGGGTTTTATCAGTGTAGTGTAGAGATGGGTGGGGTTTTATCAGTGTAGTGTAGAGATGGGTGGGGTTTTATCAGTGTAGTGTAGAGGTGGGTGTGGTTTTATCAGTGTAGTGTAGAGATGGGTGGGGTTTTATCAGTATAGTGTAGAGATGGTGGGGTTTTATCAGTGTAGTGTAGAGATGGGTGGGGTTTTATCAGTGTAGTGTAGAGGTGGGTGTGGTTTTATCAGTGTAGTGTAGAGATGGTGGGGTTTTATCAGTGTAGTGTAGAGGTGGGTGTGGTTTTATCAGTGTAGTGTAGAGATGGGTGGGGTTTTATCAGTGTAGTGTAGAGATGGTGGGGTTTTATCAGTGTAGTGTAGAGATGGGTGGGGTTTTATCAGTGTAGTGTAGAGATGGTGGGGTTTTATCAGTGTAGTGTAGAGATGGGTGTGGTTTTATCAGTATAGTGTAGAGATGGGTGTGGTTTTATCAGTATAGTGTAGAGATGGGTGGGGTTTTATCAGTATAGTGTAGAGATGGTGGGGTTTTATCAGTGTAGTGTAGAGGTGGGGTGGTTTTTTCAGTGTAGTGTAGAGATGGTGGGGTTTTATCAGTGTAGTGTAGAGGTGGGTGTGGTTTTATCAGTGTAGTGTAGAGATGGTGGGGTTTTATCAGTGTAGTGTAGAGATGGTGGGGTTTTATCAGTGTAGTGTAGAGGTGGGTGTGGTTTTATCAGTGTAGTGTAGAGATGGGTGGGGTTTTATCAGTATAGTGTAGAGATGGTGGGGTTTTATCAGTGTAGTGTAGAGATGGGTGGGGTTTTATCAGTGTAGTGTAGAGATGGTGGGGTTTTATCAGTGTAGTGTAGAGATGGGTGGGGTTTTATCAGTGTAGTGTAGAGATGGGTGGGGTTTTATCAGTGTAGTGTAGAGATGGTGGGGTTTTATCAGTATAGTGTAGAGGTGGGTGTGGTTTTATCAATGTAGTGTAGAGGTGGGTGGGGTTTTATCAGTGTAGTGTAGAGATGGGTGTGGTTTTATCAGTATAGTGTAGAGATGGGTGTGGTTTTATCAGTGTAGTGTAGAGGTGGGTGGGGTTTTATCAGTATAGTGTAGAGATGGTGTGGTTTTATCAGTATAGTGTAGAGATGGGTGTGGTTTTATCAGTATAGTGTAGAGATGGGTGTGGTTTTATCAGTGTAGTGTAGAGATGGTGGGGTTTTATCAGTGTAGTGTAGAGGTGGGTGTGGTTTTATCAGTGTAGTGTAGAGATGGTGGGGTTTTATCAGTATAGTGTAGAGATGGGTGTGGTTTTATCAGTATAGTGTAGAGATGGGTGTGGTTTTATCAGTATAGTGTAGAGATGGTGGGGTTTTATCAGTATAGTGTAGAGATGGGTGTGGTTTTATCAGTATAGTGTAGAGATGGGTGTGGTTTTATCAGTGTAGTGTAGAGATGGTGGGGTTTTATCAGTGTAGTGTAGAGATGGTGTGGTTTTATCAGTATAGTGTAGAGATGGGTGTGGTTTTATCAGTGTAGTGTAGAGATGGTGTGGTTTTATCAGTATAGTGTAGAGATGGGTGTGGTTTTATCAGTGTAGTGTAGAGATGGGTGTGGTTTTATCAGTATAGTGTAGAGATGGTGGGGTTTTATCAGTATAGTGTAGAGATGGGTGTGGTTTTATCAGTGTAGTGTAGAGATGGTGGGGTTTTATCAGTGTAGTGTAGAGATGGGTGGGGTTTTATCAGTGTAGTGTAGAGATGGGTGGGGTTTTATCAGTATAGTGTAGAGATGGTGGGGTTTTATCAGTATAGTGTAGAGATGGTGTGGTTTTATCAGTATAGTGTAGAGATGGTGGGGTTTTATCAGTATAGTGTAGAGATGGGTGTGGTTTTATCAGTGTAGTGTAGAGGTGGGTGTGGTTTTATCAGTGTAGTGTAGAGGTGGGTGTGGTTTTATCAGTGTAGTGTAGAGATGGTGGGGTTTTATCAGTGTAGTGTAGAGATGGTGGGGTTTTATCAGTGTAGTATATAGATGGGTGGGGTTTTATCAGTGTAGTGTAGAGATGGGTGGGGTTTTATCAGTATAGTGTAGAGATGGTGGGGTTTTATCAGTATAGTGTAGAGATGGTGGGGTTTTATCAGTGTAGTGTAGAGATGGTGGGGTTTTATCAGTATAGTGTAGAGATGGTGGGGTTTTATCAGTGTAGTGTAGAGATGGTGTGGTTTTATCAGTATAGTGTAGAGATGGTGGGGTTTTATCAGTATAGTGTAGAGATGGTGGGGTTTTATCAGTGTAGTGTAGAGATGGTGGGGTTTTATCAGTGTAGTGTAGAGATGGGTGGGGTTTTATCAGTGTAGTGTAGAGATGGGTGGGGTTTTATCAGTATAGTGTAGAGATGGTGGGGTTTTATCAGTGTAGTGTAGAGATGGTGGGGTTTTATCAGTGTAGTGTAGAGGTGGGTGTGGTTTTATCAGTGTAGTGTAGAGATGGTGGGGTTTTATCAGTGTAGTGTAGAGATGGGTGGGGTTTTATCAGTGTAGTGTAGAGATGGGTGGGGTTTTATCAGTATAGTGTAGAGATGGTGGGGTTTTATCAGTGTAGTGTAGAGATGGGTGTGGTTTTATCAGTATAGTGTAGAGATGGGTGTGGTTTTATCAGTATAGTGTAGAGATGGGTGTGGTTTTATCAGTGTAGTGTAGAGATGGTGGGGTTTTATCAGTGTAGTGTAGAGATGGTGGGGTTTTATCAGTGTAGTGTAGAGATGGTGGGGTTTTATCAGTGTAGTGTAGAGGTGGGTGTGGTTTTATCAGTGTAGTGTAGAGATGGTGGGGTTTTATCAGTGTAGTGTAGAGATGGTGGGGTTTTATCAGTATAGTGTAGAGATGGTGGGGTTTTATCAGTGTAGTGTAGAGATGGTGGGGTTTTATCAGTATAGTGTAGAGATGGGTGTGGTTTTATCAGTGTAGTGTAGAGATGGTGGGGTTTTATCAGTATAGTGTAGAGATGGGTGTGGTTTTATCAGTGTAGTGTAGAGATGGTGGGGTTTTATCAGTGTAGTGTAGAGATGGTGGGGTTTTATCAGTATAGTGTAGAGATGGTGGGGTTTTATCAGTGTAGTGTAGAGGTGGGTGTGGTTTTATCAGTGTAGTGTAGAGATGGTGGGGTTTTATCAGTATAGTGTAGAGGTGGGTGTGGTTTTATCAGTGTAGTGTAGAGGTGGGTGTGGTTTTATCAGTATAGTGTAGAGATGGGTGTGGTTTTATCAGTGTAGTGTAGAGGTGGGTGTGGTTTTATCAGTATAGTGTAGAGATGGGTGTGGTTTTATCAGTGTAGTGTAGAGATGGTGGGGTTTTATCAGTATAGTGTAGAGATGGTGGGGTTTTATCAGTATAGTGTAGAGATGGTGGGGTTTTATCAGTATAGTGTAGAGATGGGTGTGGTTTTATCAGTGTAGTGTAGAGATGGTGGGGTTTTATCAGTGTAGTGTAGAGATGGTGGGGTTTTATCAGTGTAGTGTAGAGATGGTGGGGTTTTATCAGTGTAGTGTAGAGGTGGGTGTGGTTTTATCAGTGTAGTGTAGAGATGGTGGGGTTTTATCAGTATAGTGTAGAGATGGGTGTGGTTTTATCAGTATAGTGTAGAGATGGTGGGGTTTTATCAGTATAGTGTAGAGATGGGTGTGGTTTTATCAGTGTAGTGTAGAGATGGTGGGGTTTTATCAGTGTAGTGTAGAGATGGGTGGGGTTTTATCAGTATAGTGTAGAGATGGTGTGGTTTTATCAGTATAGTGTAGAGATGGTGGGGTTTTATCAGTATAGTGTAGAGATGGGTGTGGTTTTATCAGTGTAGTGTAGAGGTGGGTGTGGTTTTATCAGTGTAGTGTAGAGGTGGGTGTGGTTTTATCAGTGTAGTGTAGAGATGGTGGGGTTTTATCAGTGTAGTGTAGAGATGGATGGGGTTTTATCAGTATAGTGTAGAGATGGTGGGGTTTTATCAGTATAGTGTAGAGATGGTGGGGTTTTATCAGTGTAGTGTAGAGATGGTGGGGTTTTATCAGTGTAGTATATAGATGGGTGGGGTTTTATCAGTGTAGTGTAGAGATGGGTGGGGTTTTATCAGTATAGTGTAGAGATGGTGGGGTTTTATCAGTATAGTGTAGAGATGGGTGGGGTTTTATCAGTGTAGTGTAGAGATGGGTGTGGTTTTATCAGTGTAGTGTAGAGATGGGTGTGGTTTTATCAGTGTAGTGTAGAGATGGTGGGGTTTTATCAGTGTAGTGTAGAGGTGGGTGTGGTTTTATCAGTGTAGTGTAGAGATGGTGGGGTTTTATCAGTGTAGTGTAGAGATGGTGGGGTTTTATCAGTGTAGTGTAGAGATGGTGGGGTTTTATCAGTGTAGTGTAGAGATGGTGGGGTTTTATCAGTATAGTGTAGAGATGGTGGGGTTTTATCAGTGTAGTGTAGAGATGGTGTGGTTTTATCAGTATAGTGTAGAGATGGTGGGGTTTTATCAGTATAGTGTAGAGATGGGTGGGGTTTTATCAGTATAGTGTAGAGATGGTGGGGTTTTATCAGTATAGTGTAGAGATGGTGGGGTTTTATCAGTATAGTGTAGAGATGGGTGTGGTTTTATCAGTATAGTGTAGAGATGGTGGGGTTTTATCAGTGTAGTGTAGAGATGGGTGGGGTTTTATCAGTGTAGTGTAGAGATGGGTGGGGTTTTATCAGTATAGTGTAGAGATGGTGGGGTTTTATCAGTATAGTGTAGAGATGGTGTGGTTTTATCAGTATAGTGTAGAGATGGTGGGGTTTTATCAGTGTAGTGTAGAGATGGTGGGGTTTTATCAGTATAGTGTAGAGATGGTGGGGTTTTATCAGTGTAGTGTAGAGATGGTGTGGTTTTATCAGTATAGTGTAGAGATGGTGGGGTTTTATCAGTATAGTGTAGAGATGGTGTGGTTTTATCAGTATAGTGTAGAGATGGTGGGGTTTTATCAGTGTAGTGTAGAGATGGTGGGGTTTTATCAGTGTAGTGTAGAGGTGGGTGTGGTTTTATCAGTGTAGTGTAGAGGTGGGTGTGGTTTTATCAGTGTAGTGTAGAGATGGTGGGGTTTTATCAGTGTAGTGTAGAGATGGTGTGGTTTTATCAGTGTAGTGTAGAGATGGTGGGGTTTTATCAGTGTAGTGTAGAGATGGGTGGGGTTTTATCAGTGTAGTGTAGAGATGGTGGGGTTTTATCAGTGTAGTGTAGAGATGGTGGGGTTTTATCAGTGTAGTGTAGAGATGGGTTGTGTAGGGTTGGGAGGGGTTTTATCCTTGTAAATTATAGGTGGGTGTGGTTTGTGGGTGTGGTTTTATTAGTGTAGTCTAAAGGTGAGTGTGGTTTTATTAGTATAGTGTGGATGTGGGTGTGGCTACATTACATTAGAGCAGGATGTAGCTGCTGTAGAAGACACTGCAAATAAGTTTCATGCTTATTGCATAAGCTGCATTTTTTCTAGGAGTAGAACAGTTCAAAGACCTGAGATCAGACCTGAAATCAGACTTGAAATCAGACTTGAGATCAGACCTGAGATCAGACTTGAAATCAGACTTGAGATCAGACCTGAGATCAGACTTGAAATCAGACTTGAGATCAGATCTCCCACAACCATGACATCAAAATCCTTCCTGTCAACACAATTAACATGAAATACCTAACGGCAAACTAAATACATAAAGGTTGTGTGTTTTTAACACTAACTTTTACTATGAACAACTATAACACATAGAATGGAGCAGGTATTGAGTGACCACTTCCTATCCTACAGGTCATTCAGCACACACACACTCACACACACACACACACACACACAAACTGGTTTCATTTGTAAAGTTAACACAGCGCTGTGTCTGCTATGTGCCGACCTCTGTAGTGGTGAAATTGTTGGTAATAATCTGCGGCTGTGTCTCAGTGCTGGATATTTCAGATGGCGCTGTAATGAGAGTGTTCGAGTAAAAACATTGTCAGAATCGGTCGAAGGATCTGCGCTCGTCATGCCCGCTGGCTTTTATTTTTCTTAATTAAAAGCACAGGATTGATTTCCTGCCTGCTTTCCAGTCAGCACTGAGACAGAGTGTGTGTGTGTGTGTGTGTGTGAGATGAATGGAACAAGGAAATGTCGTAATGAGGCAGCTTGGGGAATCTACTGCTTTCTGCTTCAGCTGTTAGAGATGATGGATAATGAGAAACGAGGCTCAGATGCCGAGGATACAGAATGTCATTGTCGAGGGTGTGTGTGTGTGTGTTTGTGTGCCTTTACGACCTCCTTCAGGTCAATCACTTGACATATGTAAAGTGTATTCTGAGAGAGAAGATACTGAAGCGCAGGTTTGTTGAGTCACTGAATTGTTGGATTTGTCAGGTCTAAAGTTTTGAGTCACTTATGGCTGCTTTAAAGAGTCATGTGGTTCACTGATTAAAGGTTCTGCGTTAATAATCTAAAGAATGTAAGTTTACATCTTTTAGGTTGTTTACAGAGGGCATGACCATATATTGAACTGTGGGTGTGTTGTTGAGTCAAAAAATGGAAGAAATAACAGGTCCGGAGTGGGCGTGCCTTTAATGCCATATATGGGACTGTGGGCAGTGTTGGGGAGGTTACTTTGGAAATGTAATCGGGTACAGATTACAAATGACCCTGTTTAAAATATAATAAGTCGTGTACCTTTTCAATGACTTCATAAAAGTAAAGTAACTGATTACATTTGATTACTTTTTGATTACTTTTAAGTTTCTAACGGATATTTTCAACAAAATCATTTCCAAACATTTATCCCAGGCAGGGTTAACCTTACAGTAGAACTCAACTCTGTTTACTGTTAGAATTTTAAATCTTTCATCACTTGAATTAAGATTATATTCATTTAATTTTAAGCCCAGCCACAAAACCAGACTTCAGAACAAAACCTGTTTAATACTGTTTTAGGAATCAGATCTTTGCATAGCTATGACAGGACACACTGGCAAGTAACAATGCCTTGGAAAAAAACATAATAATAATCTGTAAAGAGTCATCATAATGTACACTACAGCGCTAAAATAACTAAGTTATATTAGATCTGACACCAACACATTTACAAGGAGGAAAAGTGTGAGATATATATTTACTGTCAAAGGTTCAGAAATAGAAGTGTGCCTGGTAAAGGGAGCTAGCAGACTAGCTAATTTGTTCTGAATGTTTTGAATACAGGTCTTGAGTACATTATGGGCTTGATGAATGTGCAGGTGCATTTTAGTGGATTTTTTCCGCAGCTACAGTAAATCGACTGACCACTCTGTCACTTTTTATTATACAGAAACGAGTAATACATCATTCCAAACTAAAGGGTCTGTTTATATTTCTGTACACTCACAATAATGACAAAAACCATATGCTTTTATAAAATAAAGGAAGGCCAGGTTCCATACCTGCAGATGCTTCCTCAGGTTCAACATTGAAGCCTTTGATGCTGAAAGCATTTTAACAGCTGGGAAACAAATTTCCCCCTGAACTGTTATATTTGCCCCTTATTGGATTTCAGGATGAAATTATTTTTAAATTTCCAGGACTGAAATGCATTTTTATTACTCGCCATGGTGGTCACTCTCAGACAGTGTAGTAGCCTAAAGCTTTCAGCGGCAATGTGGATTAACGTAATTGGCAGACGCTCCGCAAATTCAAACCAGAGAACCAATCAAAAGCATCAGAATAGCACCGCTTTAACAAACTCAAACACCAAATTAATATTTATTCAACATATACTAGTTTTTTAAAGAAAATATTCAGATGTAACCCTATTTGTAATCTAACATTTTCATTAGTAACTGTAATTTAATTACACAATTTTTCTCAGTAACTGTAACGAATTACTATTACATTTATTTTGTAATTAAATTACGTAATGTCGTTACATGTAAATAGTTACTTTCCAACACTGACTGTGGGTATGTCTTTAAGACCATATATGGAAATGAGAGTATGTCTGTTTGTGTCAATCAATGGAAAGAATAACAGCCAGTGAGTGGGCGTGGATTTTAGTTCATACTATATATAGTAATGGTGTGTGTGTGTGTGTGTAAGATATCTTTAGTCATAAATGGAGATCTAATTTTTAATTATAATTAAGTGCGTTAAATATAACAGACTGCTTTAAATATAATAGAGTGCATCATCATGTGGACCTCTGAAAGACCCTCGCTCTCTAAAAGGAAGTGTTGCAGTATTTTCTGTGTCTTTCACTCAGACTCACATGTACAGGCAGTAAACTCTTCCCACTCAAACCCAGCACAGTAGCACAGTAACCGTCTGCCCCACAGATCACATGACCCGAGTCACTGCATTATAGATAACGCTGCTCAGACACCATCTGTTCCCACCGAGTGAGCGCCGGAGAACACAGAACCCACAGAGTCCTCGACCACTCCAGCAGACACGCTGACCTCTTCACCTGCTCGTCTGCATCCAAGTGTTTCACACAACGACAAACATTCACCACTTGGTCAGAGTCCAGGTGACAAAAAACTACAAGAATTAACCCCATGACGTAGAATTTACATTCTTCTATACTGAATTAAATAAATGGCATTACAATAATTTCTGAAATGAGACTGTGTAGAAATATGTGCTCCCTGTGTAGAAATATGTGCACACGGTATAGAAATATGTGCTCACTGTGTAGAAATATGTGCATACGGTATAGAGATATGTGCTCACTGTGTAGAAATATGTGCATACGCTATAGAAATATGTGCACATGGCATAGAAATGTGTGCTCAATGTGTAGAAATATGTGTACACTGTATAGAAATATTTTATTTATATTGCCAAAAGTATTCGCTCACCTGCCTTGACTCGCATATGAACTTAAGTGACATCCCATTCCTAATCCATAGGGTTCAATATGACGTCGGTCCACCCTTTGCAGCTATAACAGCTTCAACTCTTCTGGGAAGGCTGTCCACAAGGTTTAGGAGTGTGTTTATGGGAATTTTTGACCATTCTTCCAGAAGCGCATTTGTGAGGTCACACACTGATGTTGGACGAGAAGGCCTGGCTCTCAGTCTCCGCTCTAATTCATCCCAAAGGTGTTCTATGGGGTTGAGGTCAGGACTCTGTGCAGGCCAGTCAAGTTCATCCACACCAGACTCTGTCATCCATGTCTTTATGGACCTTGCTTTGGTCACTGGTGCACAGTCATGTTGGAAGAGGAAGGGGCCAGCTCCAAACTGTTCCCACAAAGTTGGGAGCATGGAATTGTCCAAAATGTCTTGGTATGCTGAAGCATTCAGAGTTCCTTTCACTGGAACTAAGGGGCCAAGCCCAGCTCCTGAAAAACAACCCCACACCATAATCCCCCCTCCACCAAACTTTACACTTGGCACAATGCAGTCAGACAAGTACCGTTCTCCTGGCAACCGCCAAACCCAGACTCGTCCATCAGATTGCCAGATGGAGAAGCGCGATTGGTCACTCCAGAGAACGCGTCTCCACTGCTCTAGAGTCCAGTGGCGGCGTGCTTTACACCACTGCATCCGACGCTTTGCATTGCACTTGGTGATGTATGGCTTGGATGCAGCTGCTCGGCCATGGAAACCCATTCCATGAAGCTCTCTGCGCACTGTTCTTGAGCTCATCTGAAGGCCACATGAAGTTTGGAGGTCTGTAGCGATGGACTCTGCAGAAAGTTGGCGACCTCTTCGCACTATGCGCCTCAGCATCCGCTGACCCCGCTCCGTCAGTTTACGTGGCCTACCACTTCGTGGCTGAGTTGCTGTCGTTCCCAAACACTTCCACGTTCTTATAATACAGCTGACAGTTGACTGTGGAATATTTAGGAGTGAGGAAATTTCACGACTGGATTTGTTGCACAGGTGGCATCCTATCACAGTTCCACGCTGGAATTCACTGAGCTCCTGAGAGCGACCCATTCTTTCACAAATGTTTGTAAAAACAGTCTGCATGCCTAGGTGCTTGATTTTATACACCTGTGGCCATGGAAGTGATTGGAACACCTGATTCTGATTATTTGGATGGGTGAGCGAATACTTTTGGCAATATAGTGTATGTTCCCACTGCATAGAAATATGTGCCCACCGTATAGAAATGTGTGCTCACTGTGTAGAAATATGCTCTCACTGTGTAGAAATACGTGCCCACTGTGTAGAAATATGTGCAAACTGTATAGAAATGTGTGCTCAGTGTGTAGAAATATGTGCTCACTGCATAGATATACTTGTACACAGTATAGAAATATGTGTACACTGTATAGAAATATGTGCTCATGGTGTAGAAATATGTGCACACTGTATAGAAACGTGTGCTAACTGTGTAGAAATATGTGCACATGATATAGAAATATGTGCTCACTGTGTAGAAACATGTGCACACGGTGTAGAAATATGCCCTCACTGTGTAGAAATATGTGCATATGGTATAGAAATATGTGCACACTGTATAGAAATATGTGCACATTGTATAGAAATATGTGCTCACTGTGTAGAAATATGTGCTCACTGCATAGAAATATGTGCACACTGTATAGAAATGTGCATATTACAATATTATAATGTAATTGCATTACAATAATTTCTGAAATGAGACCGCATAGAAATATGTGCTCACTGTGTAGAAATATGTGCACACGGTATAGAAATATGTGCTCACTTTGTAGAAATATGTGCACACTGTATAGAAACGTGCTCACTTTGTAGAAATATGTGCACACTGTATAGAAACGTGCTCACTTTGTAGAAATATGTGCACACTGTATAGAAACGTGCTCACTTTGTAGAAATATGCACACACTATAGAAATATTTGCTCAATGTGTAGAAATAAGAGTAGTTTTGGACAGCCATGTCTGTGTATCCATATATGGAAATGTGGGTGTGTATAAATAGCAGTTCCTGGAGTTAAATGTTAAGTAAACTTCTCTTTGCTGAGTGTGTGCTGTACACGTGTGTGTGAATGATCTGTTGCTATGGAAACGATAAGGTATGAGAGTGAGTACATTAATATAAAGCTGCGCTCCAGTCAGAGCTGCTGTTAGAGAGAATCACCAGCTGATCCACCAATCAGAGTCCAGAACAGTGTTAGTTATGTGTGTATGTAACCTCTAGCCTGGACGGTTCCTCTCCAGACCTCCAGAGGACGCCCTCTCCTGAAGTTCTTTCTTTAATTTGCTAACTTTTTGCTTCTCTGCTATATAAAGTGTACTTTTACTGTTCAGTTCTGAGTTGTTCTTTGTAGGATCGACTTCTTGTGTATGACCGAGCCTCGTTTCTCCTTCTGCCCTTTTCACTAGCCTTCCTGCTTTTACTGTAATTTCTGATATTCGGTATTTCGACCTTGCCTCGCCTTTTTTCTCTTACCATTGGTGTTCGTTTTGTGGATGGTTTGAGATTAAGTATTGTGCTAATAAACCTTCTGTGTACAGATCCTCGGAGAGCTCCACCTCCGGTACAGATTGAGGACAGGAGAATGTCTGGCACGAAGGAGGGTCAGTGTGGTGAAGCTCGAGCTTCACAGAGTTTAATTTAAGCTTAACTGATTTATCTTCCTAAACCTGATTAGCACACTGGACACTCGGAAAATTCATAATGTGTTAAACGACTGTGAATCAATTATCCGTTGGCAAATGAAATCTTCAATCATTAAGCACAAGCGATATGAACGTGTTCCTTCACAAATCCAATAACAGAGTTACAACAAAACTCTGCATCACAATCATCTGCCCTGTGAAACACTGAAGCCTGAGTGATGACCACAGAGGTACGAGGTACACCTCGAGCTAAAATAACACCCAGATCCATACAACAGACCAGGAGGCAACACACTGTATAATTAACAACAGAGTAATACGTTACAAACCGCAGAGACGTGAGACCAAAGTGAACATAACAAGCTCGTTTATTTCAGAGATTAACTTTGATATTTCAGAGTCAGAGTCATTCGGAGACGATTCCTCACCTTTCATTTCTCTCACTAATTACACAACAAATGAAGGGAAGGAAAGAAGCAGCAGGAGAAAGTCTCGCCGCTTTTTTAATATAAAATGTTTGTTAAAGACTGTGTGGAAAAGAAGACAATGCTTTCTAACCTTATTGATTTAACACCAATAGTGCTAACAAGGAGGAGCACGTGGGTGTGGCGAGGCGGCACGCACCACAGGATCGATACGCTTCCAGCTTCCAGACACCGATCTTAAGGTCGAGAACTCTGAGGTTCACAGACACGAGGACATGACCTGGGTCTCAATACTCTGGAGTCACATCCTTAGGCTCATTACCTTGGTGTCAATACTCGCAGCCTTAGTCTTAGCATCAGTACTCAGAGTTCTGTGGGGTCTGTACTTCTGAGTCATTGTCTGACTGTCATGTGCACAATGCTCTGAATTATTAGAATTATTACTCTGCCTTGCTCTGAATACTCCGAGCTGATAGTATTGATGCTCTTTATTCTCTTTACTATCAATACTGTGGGGGATTTATTTGAGATTTTGAATGTATTTTGTTAGTGTTTGTGTGGAGAAGAAATGAGAAGAGGAACATCACGAGAAGTAATTCAGCTGAGTGCAGGTTAAAGCTAGGACACAGAAATGAAATGGATGTATAAAATAGCCATAAATTTAAAAGAATTAACAGAAGGAGGAGCGGTGGCTTGGAATAACTTACCCATGTTGTCTTCCAAGCTAGAATGAGCCTGTTTAACAAAGGTAAGCTGGAAAACCCCACTGAGAGTGACCAGAAACGGCCATTTTTCATATAAGGCTGACATCAAAGTTTGATTATTATGTTAAATAGAAATGTTAAAAAGTAAAATAATATGGTGTCTGGAAAAGATCCAAATTTCTAAAGAGAAAAACAGGGTGTTCCAGCCTAGGGGTTTTGGTTTAGGTCATCATATTAATGATAAGAGAAAAGGATAAAAGAACAATGTACTGGACGGCTTGTTGGAAGGTTGTCGGGATCTTCATTAGAGCAACCCGGTTCTTGTGACCAGCGCTGTTTACAATAAACCTAGTATCTGCATTCATCCAGTCTTCTTTAGTTGAAGTCCTGCTCGACTGAGCTCGTCAGCCCAATATGGAGTTGGAGTCAGATATAGTAAATTGTTAGAAGAAGAACACTGGATGAATTTTTTTCCACAATATTCTACAGCTAGACTCATTACTCAGAGTATTGTTCTGAGTATTATTACTCTGTTTGGGCTTGGGTCAGAGCTCAATGCTCTTAATCTGAGCCCATTACTCTAATGATGATGAGGTAAAATTCTGGGTCTCATTTTAGTTCTTCAGTGTCAGTACTTAATTCTGGGTTCTGAGTATCAGTACTGGAGTATTGTGCCTGTCAGTACTCCTGGTTAATATATGTGTGAGTATTGTTCTGAACATTAATACTGCCTGGGTTTCAGTACTTAAAGCTCTTATTCAGTCCTCTTCCTGTGAGCTCAGTACTCCAGCTTGTGGTTTGCTCTCAGGCTCATTGGGTCTGCATGCTGCTGCTTGTTCTCGTGGTCTGTAGAAAAGGATCCCTGAGTGAACTAATCTGTGGTTTTATCACATCACTTCACACACTGCATGACTCACAGGAAATTAAAAGAAGAGATATGGAGGAAGACGCGAGGTCGTAACTTGGCGCTTGGAGGAAATAAAACAGCTCATTATCATTTTAATGCAGCCGTAACAGCCGAGCGGCAATATTCAGAACAGAGACCTCTTAACCTCATACCTGTGCTATCTCAGGTCCAATTCCAGATAAAGGTCCACAATGTAAAGCCAAAAAACCCAACGTAAAATTATTAAAGAATATTAAAGCAGAAAGGTGAGTGAAAAAAAGAGCATTATTTACACTCTTTAAACAGAGCGGTCCAGCTAGCACTGAAAGTGAGCTTCAGTTCATCAGCACGAAGGAACCTCCAGAACAGGTTCCATGTGGTACCCTTCGTACCGTTCCCCGCATCAGAACCAGGAGAAATTCCCTGAGAAATTTAAGAGAAATTTAAGAGGTACTATAAATGTTAAAGAAACAGATATCCTTCCAGAAATCTTTACATCACAACACGTCTTTTAATCCCGTCTACCGCACACGTCCCTGACGGTCGGCTGTTTCCATGGCAACCTTAACGTAATACAAGGAGCTTGTTAACATAAAGGTGAGAACATAACAGTGCTGCGGTGTGACGAGAAATGATTAAATCCCTCCCCGCCCCTCTAAAAAAATCCAATGGATATAGATGTTATACTTCATCCAATTTAATTCGGATGAAATGCCCGAAGATCAGTGAGAATCTGGAGGTGATTCGTTAAAAGAAATTCTCTTTTGCTGCTAAAAATTTAGCATTTCAAATGAGCTTGTAAAGATTCTTCAAAGCAAACAGTGACCAAAACAAGCAATTAGTCTGACTTTTAAAAGCGAATTCTGATCAAAAATGTAAAATTAGATTAGACGGCTGCTTCCCCATGACGCCGATCTCTTCCTCCCGTGTCTCGTTTATATTGTTGTAATATGACAGAAAAGCATGCATACATGTCGGCAGTAATTCTACAAGCTGAACCTTGGCTCCTGCTCGATTTAAGAGAATTATTGGCAGCATCCTGAAGCAGAGCTCTCCCTGTGGTTTTGCTGAGAGCAGACTCCACACAGCGTGACCTTTGGTGGCTCGGCGCCTGCAGGAGATCTCGCTCAAATCCGTTGTTTATTTGCTCCGACCAGACGCTCTGCGCCGCTCCACTGCTCCTCTTATTTATTCCTCTTTTTTTTTGTACACTCAAATCATTATTTTCTCCTCTGCAAGTTTAATTACGCCTTCCTAAATGAGCCTAGCATGAAAAAAGCCTACTTTCCCCCAATTAATTTCACATAAATTAGAACAGTTCCCCCACGATGCACTTTTGCTCTTTTATAGGCCTTAGCGATTGTCTTTATTGTGGTGAGCGAGTGGGTGGAGGGTGTAACGGTGACGGGGTAATGCGGGCCGGAATAAAGCGGAGCCGTGCAGAACACTTTTGATTAGCGCGGTGTAATGGCTGGAACGCTGTAAATGTTCTACATGCGGGAGAAAAATGAGCAAAAAGGAAAATAAAATGCTTTAAACCAAATAAGTCGATGTAGCCGTAATGACCGAGGGCAGGAAGTGGATCCAGAGAGAACGGTGATTGCTTTAAGCATTTAACTTGTTTTTAAACACCTAGACTTGATTTTTACTTTCGGCAGTCAGTTTGTTTTATTGTTAGGGATTTTTTTATTTAAAGCCGACCTCCGCTGAATCTGTGCATCCTGTTTCAACTGCTTCTTGTATCTTGATATAATTTTAAAAGAACAGCAGTTAATAAGAGAGATTTTAGTATCATGTGAGTAAAATCTTTGACGGCGTGCCATACAGGAAAGACTCGGTTTAAAATAATAACATTGAATGTTTTCAGAAATAAATCCTATTTAATAACGTTGTTGTAAAATGTCAAGCTCCAGTGTTGGAAGGGTTTTTTTTTCTCCAGCAGCGAGGAAACATCAACTATTTTGAGTTCAGAAACATTGATTTATCTCGTCTTCGCCTGAAGCAAAACTATGGACGACTTTTTCTGCCAGATCGGCTCGATATGTGAGTTTTTTATGGATGTTAAAAGCTATATATATATATATATATGATTTTTTTCTTCATAATCCAGGGCAGAGTTTCATGTTATTGGACCACATTTATCAACAAAAATTTGTGTAAATAGATAATGTCTGGATATTAATATTTATATAATGCACTGTTCTTGTGTTAGTGAAGGAACATCTGTAAAACCTCAGCACACTGTTTCTTATTGACCTTTTTAAAGCGCTTGACGAGCGTTAATTAATCTGAACATCTTTTATTCTGTAAATAATTAGTTAAAGACTGCGATAGATTTATGTCCTAATAAATGTGTGTGTGATTAGAATGAGGCTGAAGTGTATTCTTCCACTTCACTACACACTAAACAAAATAAATCAAAGTGTGCTGTAGTAAACTACTGCAAGTCAAATAAATAAATAAATAAATAAAGTGATATAAAATAACTTTTTGATGTCTTTTATATAAAAAAAAAAGCCACTCTGCAGAATAAAGAAATTCCACTCATTAATCCCAGCATTTAAAATCTCAAAAAGTTCTTTCTCTAATGAAGATGATGAGATCCTCAGGTTTACAGACTTCACCACCGACCCACTGGTGTCCTGTGTGAGGAGAAGAAGTTCATTTATTTCTCTTGTACCTTTTGTTCAGTGCAGCAGTGTTTCTCAGCAGCAGGATGATGGAGATGTGTGGTGTGTTTGTAGATAGCTCATTCAGAGCGCTGAAGAACTCCGTATCTGGCATCAGGAGTGTAGTTATGGGAAGAAAAAAAACACACTGAACAAAATGTCAAGAGATTGAGATTCTCACCTGAGGGAATGTTTATCTTTACTGTGATGTTATCTTCCAGGCTCTCATGTGACCTTAACATATATCTAGAGCTGTATGTTATTTCTGCTGTATTGTCACACACACACACAGACACAAATATGGCTTGTATTAGTCTAAACACTATTAACCAGCTGCAGTGCAAGGAATCAGACTCTTTCTACAAGAATCCCAAGAATAGACGATCCCAAGCTGTTTCGTGTAGACAAGACAATACTGATGCTTTATTTCTGCTTATTTTGGATTAATAGCTTGGAAGTTGGTTATAAATCTAAGAGAATTGCATGTAAAGCTCTCCTCCATCTCCGGCCCATTGTCCTCTCTTACACACTCTTAATTTCTCTAAACCGGCCCCGAAGGCATGACAGGAGATTTGAATTATTTATAAGAAGCGTGTCAGACAATTTATTAGAAATTGTTAATTTAAACTTTTCAAATCAGACGACTCCTTCCATTAACCTTTCTCACAATCCACACTGAATTCTAATTACCCGAGCAGGAGGTACTGATTGGCATCGGACCGAGTGCAATAACGTATTTTAAATAATGTAGGTCTCACTCAAAGGGAATCATAAAAAATGTAGTTTCTATATGGAGAAACATTGGTGCCTAATTGCTCTGATTAACTTTCCATTTTCACTGAAGGTTTCTGTGTGAAAACTGAGCTGAGCCGATACATAAAACACAACTACACAGCAATTTATACCTGTTATTATTATTATTGTTCAGGAGTAAATGGACAGTGTTTATGTTTCTTCTTTATTCTACAGTAAAAACACACTAGTTACATTTTTATTATAAGCTAATAAACTTCAGTGTGCCGTGTGAAGTGGGCAGTGAGTCGGACCGGTCGAGTGTCTGGGTGTGTTGAGGTTACTGTAGTACACTATTATATACTATCAAATGCTATAGTATCAAATACTATACTGCGTGTGTGTGATACACAGTGTGTGGAGGACAGGGTACTGCAGTGTAGTGTAAAACATTTAACTGAATAGTCCAGTACAGTGGAGCAGATATACACAGATGTATTAGTGTAGTGTAGTAGAGTTCAGTAGGAGTGTGTAATATATTAGTGTACTATAGTGCAACTGCTGTGTTATTGTGAAGGTCGAGTTTAATCTCCCACAGACTCTGAAGTGCAGAAAGAGTGAGGAACACATTTCTACTGGAACACTAACAGAGCTACTGTACTGTGACACACACACACACACACACACACACACACATACATATAGTCTGTGAGTCACAAACTCACCGTGGGTTCGATGGAATGTGAAATAGAAAGATAAAAATATGTTTTCCTGAGTGTATACTGTATATATATTTATGTGTGTGTGTGTGCGCCTGTTCCCCTGACTCTCCTTCTCTGTCTCTGATTGTAACTTTCCTCTGTGTGTTTGTGTGTCTGTTTGTGTGGGTTCCATTACACACACACACACACACACACACACACACTGACACATCCATAGGCTTACATGTTAAATATCAGTGTTCCTGCATGAGCACAGAGAAAGCTTCTACTCATATAAATAGAACCTAGGCTTTTCTCTGTGTACTGAGTGTAAATAGATCTGAATAAATATATTTCTATTTTTAAAAAGCAATCTATAAAATAATGCTAAAAAGAGTCTGTTAATCAGCATCAGTAAAATCACAGGACTCTCCCTAGACTCCTTCCACTGGAGCACTGACACTGGAGACTCCTTCCACTGGAGCACTGACTCTGGAGACTCCTTCCACTGGAGCATTGACACTGGAGACTCCTTCCACTGGAACACTGACACTCGAGACTCCTTCCACTGGAGCACTGACACTCGAGACTCCTTCCACTGGAACACTGACACTGGAGACTCCTTCCACTGGAGCACTGACACTCGAGACTCCTTCCACTGGAGCACTGACACTGGAGACTCCTTCCACTGGAGCACTGACTCTGGAGACTCCTTCCACTGGAGCACTGACACTCGAGACTCCTTCCACTGGAGCATTGACACTGGAGACTCCTTCCACTGGAGCACTGACACTCGAGACTCCTTCCACTGGAGCATTGACACTGGAGACTCCTTCCACTGGAGCACTGACTCTGGAGACTCCTTCCACTGGAGCACTGACACTCGAGACTCCTTCCACTGGAGCACTGACACTGGAGACTCCTTCCACTGGAGCACTGACACTGGAGACTCCTTCCACTGGAGCACTGACACTCGAGACTCCTTCCACTGGAGCACTGACTCTGGAGACTCCTTCCACTGGAGCACTGACACTGGAGACTCCTTCCACTGGAGCACTGACACTGGAGACTCCTTCCACTGGAGCACTGACACTCGAGACTCCTTCCACTGGAGCACTGACACTCGAGACTCCTTCCACTGGAGCACTGACTCTGGAGACTCCTTCCACTGGAGCACTGACACTGGAGACTCCTTCCACTGGAGCACTGACACTCGAGACTCCTTCCACTGGAGCACTGACTCTGGAGACTCCTTCCACTGGAGCAGTGACACTGGAGACTCCTTCCACTGGAGCACTGACACTCGAGACTCCTTCCACTGGAGCACTGACTCTGGAGACTCCTTCCACTGGAGCACTGACTCTGGAGACTCCTTCCACTGGAGCACTGACTCTGGAGACTCCTTCCACTGGAGCACTGACACTCGAGACTCCTTCCACTGGAGCACTGACTCTGGAGACTCCTTCCACTGGAGCACTGACTCTGGAGACTCCTTCCACTGGAACACTGACACTGGAGACTCCTTCCACTGGAGCACTGACACTCGAGACTCCTTCCACTGGAACACTGACACTCGAGACTCCTTCCACTGGAACACTGACACTCGAGACTCCTTCCACTGGAGCACTGACTCTGGAGACTCCTTCCACTGGAGCACTGACTCTGGAGACTCCTTCCACTGGAGCACTGACTCTGGAGACTCCTTCCACTGGAGCACTGACACTCGAGACTCCTTCCACTGGAGCACTGACTCTGGAGACTCCTTCCACTGGAGCACTGACTCTGGAGACTCCTTCCACTGGAACACTGACACTCGAGACTCCTTCCACTGGAGCACTGACACTCGAGACTCCTTCCACTGGAGCACTGACACTGGAGACTCCTTCCACTGGAACACTGACACTCGAGACTCCTTCCACTGGAGCACTGACACTGGAGACTCCTTCCACTGGAACACTGACACTCGAGACTCCTTCCACTGGAGCACTGACACTCGAGACTCCTTCCACTGGAGCACTGACACTCGAGACTCCTTCCACTGGAGCACTGACACTGGAGACTCCTTCCACTGGAACACTGACTCTGGAGACTCCTTCCACTGGAACACTGACTCTGGAGACTCCTTCCACTGGAGCACTGACACTCGAGACTCCTTCCACTGGAGCACTGACACTCGAGACTCCTTCCACTGGAGCACTGACACTGGAGACTCCTTCCACTGGAGCAGTGACACTGGAGACTCCTTCCACTGGAGCACTGACACTCGAGACTCCTTCCACTGGAGCACTGACTCTGGAGACTCCTTCCACTGGAGCAGTGACACTGGAGACTCCTTCCACTGGAGCACTGACACTGGAGACTCCTTCCACTGGAGCACTGACTCTGGAGACTCCTTCCACTGGAGCACTGACACTGGAGACTCCTTCCACTGGAGCACTGACTCTGGAGACTCCTTCCACTGGAGCACTGACACTGGAGACTCCTTCCACTGGAACACTGACTCTGGAGACTCCTTCCACTGGAGCACTGACACTGGAGACTCCTTTCACAAAAACTGACCACTTCACCAGGTCAGTTCAACAATTACACTCAAAAATCAGTTTATTTGAAGCGTCTGTCTTACAAAACCTCGTGAGTGAGCTGTTACTATAGCAACACATTCTGACCAATCAGATGGCAGGGCTCAGCAGAGGTGTTGTGTAGTAAACAGAGGCAGTTGTGTTGCTGGAGAGAGATTGGGGCAGATTGGGGCAGATTGTTAGATGGTGAACAAGACATGAGGGTTAATACAGCAGAGCTGCTTGTTGTTGGTGAGTTCTGACCCTGAAATTAGCCCCACTGAAGGCTCCTCTCAGCACATTTCCTCCGCACAGTTCTCCTGTCGGAGGACTTGAAGGCCGCTGTCCGTCTCCACAGAGGCAAATGTGAGGAGACAGCGCCGAGACATCAGAGCTGCAGGGAGGGACGAGGACCGACTGGCACAGACGCTACTAATCAACACTATACACATTAGTTCATATCACTACAGCTGCTCGTTTTGGTTTCTATAGCAACAGCTAGTTCACAGGGACGTCTACGACAGACGCTCCACATAAACTGATTAGAGTTTAGACGTTAAAATAAGACGTGTGGAAGGAGTCTGCAGTGTTCCAATTATTTTCTCAGACATCTTCAGGACAGAGGAGTTTACACTTCCTGCAGGTTCTCCTGAAGTTCATACGTGAGTGAGGACAGGATCTAACTGAGTTCTTGGAACAAGAAGAAGAACTGAGGGCATGAAGCCTTTATTATCACCACACATACATTACAGCACAGTGGAATTCTTTTCTTCATGTATCCCACCTGAGGAAGTTGGGGTCAGAGCTCAGGGGCAGCTATATTACAACTCACCTGGAGTGGAGGTGGGGTTAAGGCCCTTAACTCATCCTAACCACACCCTCTCCTGCTCCAGGGGGGTAAATTAAAATAAATGTAACTATAAATGGATAAAAGTATGAGGTTTTGATCTTTAATAAATATGAATTTGTATTAGTTGGTAAACTGCTACACACACACACACACACACAGACACAAACACACGCAGAGTGTTAATTCTTTAATTAGTCTATTTAATGTGAACACTTCAGAACACATCAGACTGATGATTCCAAGCTCAGATCATAACACATCAGTATTCAGTACTCAGACCCAGTTAAAGGGAAACGGCTCATCAAACATCTGCAATACGCTTTAAGTAAAAAAGCTGATGGAGTGAAATAGTCCTAAAAAAAGGCAGAAGACGAGGCTCAGTTGGCAGACGACTCGTTTTACACACTCGAGTAGATTCCTTCCTTCAGAAGTCGCCTCACGCCGTCTCCACGTGAGTTCTTCATCTCGCATTGTGCCACTCGATATCGGCTCATCGAGATTCCTGCGCCGATGAGCCGGCGACCTTTCAGACCGTGATTAAGTTAACCTTATTTTTACAACCGCACTCTGGGCCTGTCATATTTTAATTAGGACCCACGGGCACGGATGGAGAGATGGAGCAGTGTGGGGAAAGACCTGAACGAGGAACGAGGGATGAACTTTATTTTTTGAATCAGTCTACATGTGGCATGCTCAACAGTTTAGCAACACACACACACACACAAATACTCACATTAATAAAGATCTAGATAGGACATGTGATTGATTTAAAATACAACTATAATCTTTCTCAAATGTATAAACAAATAAATAAATAAATAAATAGAATAAATGAATAACAGAATAGTGAATATCAGCATCTTTTTCAGCTTTGTTGTTTCATTTCTGTCTCTTCACCCAGGCGACAGTCTGCAGCTCCGTCACTCTCTGGTTCTTTCTGACCACAAAAGCCTCGGGGTCTTCGTGTGTATCTGCTGCAGTGAGGCAGCGGGACGCCGCCACTGAGGACTCACACGCTTCACGTGTTGACAACATGCACTTGTGCTGTGACAAACTGTCAGGGTTTGATTTCAGGGCACCCTTGTCTGCTCTCTCTCTCTCTCTCTCTGATGAGGATGAGGAAGTGTGCAAAAGAAAGTTGTGGAGGTTAACACTGGGGTGGAGTCAACATCGAGGCTCCACCCCCACATATTTGCAGGTATGTTTTCACTGGAGCTACAGCTGAGGTTCATGACACTTCAGTTTCATTTTCTTTCTTTCTTTCTTTCTTTCTTTCTTTCTTTCTTTCTTTCTTTGTCCATTTTTCATTTTATGTTTCCTGATTCATTTTCCCTCCATGTTTCCTCCCCTTAGTGCTCTGTGCTCGGATCGTTATTTCCGATATGTTTGGTGAAACGCTTTCTGCCCTATTTTCCCCACGCTGTCGTGCTCGTGTGAGCGTCTGCAGATGGCTCCTCTGTGGATGAGGGTGTTTTTCAGCGACGCTCTTCATGTGGATAAGAATGTCTCCTGTAGAGAATATAGAGAATAAAGAGAGTCGAGGAGAGACAAGCCTCGTCCCTGAGGAGAGACAGCGGAGAGCACGCAGGCGTCGGAACCCGGCCGTGTGTCATCTGTGTATACATCGACTGTATGAACACACACACACACACACACAGAGCTGACAGCTGATCTGTGAATAGTGAAGGTGTATTGTGTTGGTCTGTGGAGGCACTGATGTTTATCTCTGAAAAAAATAAAGTATTGATGGTTTTTCTTTTTTCTCTCCGTGTCTTTCACTGCTTTCTCACCACCACGGCCTCGCTGATTAACGCAGCTTGAATTGACCGATCGATGGAGATATTTTTAGATCTTTCTTTCTTTCTTATTTTTGTTTTTTACATTCAAGAAACTGCCCCGGTTTTTTGTCTGAACAGAAATGATAAAAGACGGATTCATGTCCGTGTCGGTCATCAGAGACTTCAGGATGAAGGCCTGGACATTTCCCTGAATAATTCTGAGCCTTGTCTTGCTGAGATTCGGCTCTAGTTGATGATCTGCCATGCATAATGAAAAGTCTGTCACGCATGCAGAGCGAGAGAGCGAGAGCTACACACACGGATGATGGCAGGAGAGACCGAACGTCAATGGCATAATCGTGGCAGGAGAAGTGATGTGGAGATCTCACTGTACCGAGAATGAAAGGAGATCGCTGAGGCTTGAGGGATTCTGGCAGAACTTCAGATCTTCTCTGTGTTCAGGAGCGTGATGATGCAGGTGGACCAGGAGGATATTACACCTCAGTTTACTGGAAGATCTTCCACTTCTTGCAGCAGTCCAGAGAGCTTGCGTCATCACTCACACACACAACAAAGCATCTCCTGAAGAAACACAGCAGCTGAGCCAATCAGCATATGGGTCTGGAATGACTGACCACTGCAAAAGTTAAGTTAATACCAGATGCCCTGGAAGCCCCGCCACCTTCATTTGATTTATTTTTAAAGTCTAATGAGCAAGAAAGACATGATGGAGACTCAAAATGACCCCGTCCTCATCTGACTGACCCGCGGCCGTGAGATTATAAATCTATTACTGCGTACTTTAGAGTTAAACCCTGTGGTCATGTGACCAGCAAACGTTCTTCTCTTCCATTTTTCGACAATATCCTTTTATATTAATGATGTTGGCAGCACGGTGGCTTAGTGGTTAGTACGTTCACCTCACACCTCCAGTGTCCTGGGTTCTGGCTCCCGCTCACTGTGTGTGTGGAGTTTGTATGTTCTCCCTGTGCTTGGTGGGTTTCCTCCAGGTGCTCCGGTTTCCTCCTACAGTCCAAAGACATGCTTCTAGGCTGATTGGAGTCTCTAAATTGCCCGAAGTGTTTGACTGTGTGAGTGAATGAGAGTGTGTGTGTGTGTGTGTGTGCGTGTGTGTGTGTGTGTGTGTGTGTGTGTGCCCTGTGATGGCTTGGCACTCTGTCCAGGGTGTATCCTGCCTTGATGCTCCATGACGCCTGAGACAGACACAGGCTATGACCCGAGGATAGATCAGATAAGCGGTACAGACAATGAAATGAAAAAAAAAAAAAAATGATGTTTTCTGTCACGCTTTTTCTGCACTTCAGTGTCCACCTCACTGAGGAAGTGGACATGTCCAGTCTTGTGTTTTAATCTTTCAGTGTTTATGTCCAGTGGAGAAAGAAAACATTTTCTCTCTCTCTCTCTCTCTCTCTCTCTCTCTCTCTGTGTCTCTCTCTCCCTCTCTGCCCCGTCTCTCTCTCTCTCTCTGTGTCTCTCTCTCCCTCTCTGCCCCGTCTCTCTCTCTCTCTCTCTCTCTCTGTGTCTCTCTCTCCCTCTCTGCCCCGTCTCTCTCTCTCTCTCTCTCTCTCTCTGTGTCTCTCTCTCCCTCTCTGCCCCGTCTCTCTCTCTCTCTCTCTCTCTCTCTCTCTGTCTATCCCTCTCTGCCCCCCCTCTCCCTCTCTCTTTCTTTCTTTCTCTCTCCCTCCCTGTCTCTGTCTTTCTCTCTCTCACTGAATGTCACTTTGCCTGTTCTGGCTGTAAATCAGCTCTCTGAGCTCCCCTGCTGCTCGGCTTTATGCAGGACGCTAAACATTTTATCCCCAACATAAATACTTCACTCGCAGAACTGCATAAACTATTTGTGCTGGTGAACACAGTGTAGGAGCTCTCTGTGGAGCTGTGATGAATATTTACACCCAAACATTCATCCTGGAGACAGAAAAAAATCAGCCTCAGAAATAAGAGGACATTTTTCAACCATCAGAAGTGATGCTGCTCAGTTCTGGACTCTGATTGGTGGATCAGCTGGTGATTAATTCTCTCTAACAGCAGCTCTGACTGGAGCGCAGCTTTATATTAATGTACTCACTCTCATACCTTAACGTTTCCATAGCAACAGATCATTCACAGGGGCGTGTACTGATAATACACTGATTATGATAATGTGTGTAATGGTTAATATGGTGAAGTGGATCATTATTTAGAGTAAAACAGTAAGTTTGGGATTTGTGGGCGGAGCAGAAGACCAGCGTCAGTGTGGATAAAGTGTATTTATCTTTAAGGTTAAGACTCTCAGATGTTTTTCACTTCTTTATGAAGTGTGTAGAAATGTGTGGACATGTGAAGTGAATATCCCAGCACACAGGAGATGAGGAAGCGTGTTGTTGTTTTAGACAGGATGAGTTTTCAGCATCACACCTGAATGCAAATACATCATCCTCATACATTTATGGACTTCCTGTCCCAGCATGCACTGCTCCACTTTGTGGTTTGAAGCTTGTCTAAAATATAGATGAGGCACAGTGCTCTCAGACGCTCCAGTGTCAAGTCTGAGTCCTCTCTCTCCCTCTCTCCCTCATCTTCTCTCTTTCTCCCTCTCCCTCTCCCTCTGTTTGTCCCTCTCTCTTTCTCTACACCCCCCTTTCTGTCTCTCTGTGTCCCTCTGCTGCCTCCCCCCCCCGTTTCTCTCTCTCTCTGTCTCTTTTTTTCTCTTTCTTAATATTCAGCTGTGCAGGCTTTATAAGCAGTGTTTATAAGCAGTGATCATATTCAGCTTATAATTGGCCATGTGACCCTAGACAGACTGAAGACCATGAGATGATATATATATATATATTTATTGAGAGAGAGAGAGAGAGAGAGAGAGTGTGAGAGAGAGAGAGAGAGAGAGAGAGAGAGTGAGAGAGAGAGAGAGAGAGAGAGAGAGAGTGTGAGAGAGAGAAAGAGTGAGAGAGAGAGAGAGAGAGTGAGAGAGAGAGAGAGAGAGAGAGAGAAAGAGTGAGAGAGAGAGAGTGAGAGAGAGAGAGAGAGAGAGAGAGAGCAGTCACTGAGGGAAGAAAAGGAACTGAAGAAAAATAAGAAAATACAATTAATACAATGAAAAAGATAAATAAATGAAGAATAAATCTATCTGTTATTGGTGTCACGACGTTTCTAACATCCCTCCTGCACTTCCTCTGTAACACTAATTAAAATAATGACGCATGACTCCTGTGTAATCAGCTGAAAAATATAAAAACACCCCGTTTTCACGGGGAAGAAATCTCCGACCCCGGCCCTGTCCTCGCTGTGTTTTTGTCCCATTCCGGCCGCACGGCGCTGTGGAATAATGAGGTGTGTGCTGCGTCTCTCTGAGGAACGTCTCCAGAGGAGTAAATACAGCAGTCATCAGAGTGCAGGGATCGGTTCTGGAGAAAAGCGGATGAGATTCCATTACGACTGAAGTGGAAACAAAAGCAAAGAGTTCACATCTATTTCTGCACACGTCTTCTTCACACGCTCTGTGTTCAAAAGAAGAACAAAAATCACATTTAAAAAGTTTCTGAAATAAATCGCCTCAGAGTCTCGGCCTCGCCGCTGCCCCAGTAACGTCCACTCTTATCTCTGAGATATTTCATCAGCTCCACTTATCTGCCTCGTAATGTCTAATGAGTGAAATCCGGCCACGCCGCAGTGTTTATCCGGAGTTTATGTTAATATCCAGAGTCTAAAACTGAGTTAAGTTTCATTACAGCACAGTGCTGCTGCACAGAGTTCTCCGCTCTGATTGGTCAGAAAGTGTTGATTAGTTTTCTGTAACAGTTGTTTAGAGCTGATTTAAGTGACAAGTTTCTCTGAAGATAAAATGTAACGCTAAACAGATAAAAATTAAATTGTCTTGAGGGAATCTGAGCAGTGAAGTTTGTTTGAGGGCAAAAAGGCAGAAGTGAGCGACTGATCTGTTCCGATGTTTTAAACGTATTATTGTCTGGAAGATGATGATGATGATGATGATGATGATTCTGCTGTACTGGTCATCTGTGTGTCAGTAAGGACAGACCGTCCTGCTCTGATATTACTGCAGATTTCCTACGTGAAGACAGCTGTCCCTTCCTGTTCCTGGTCTTTGACTCTCAGAGCCGTGGATTTTCTGTTGTCTGCGTGTCCGCGTGTAAAATTGTGACTGGTTGAATTTTCCTGAACGCACGTTTTGTTCTTCGACCCTCATCCCGCTTCCCTCAAATACCTGCGGAGAGAAAGAGAAAAGAAAATGCGAAGTGATTGGATAACTGACACCTCTCTCGCAATCAGGCGTTTCTCGCCGTTCTCGCTAATCACGGCTCACCATTGTTCTCTCGCGCACTTCTTACGGAGCCTGATTGCTCTTTGATTCGTCCCGACGACGCCGTCACACTCTCATTCGACCTTCATTTTCCTGCCTGATTTCCTCTCTCTCTCTCTCTCTCTCTCTCTCTCTCTCTCTATCCCCTACTTTATGTTATTTATTTAATAAATTATTTATTTGATTTATTTAGCAAGCTTGCTGATTGGAGCGACGACTCGAGATGTTTTTACAAAAAGTCGTCGAGGCTCATCATCTATCATGGAAGAGTTGGAAACACCGCTGTGTGTCTTCATGATGTAAAGAGGAAAAAGTCACAGCCTCCCATTTGTAGAATTTTCCGGAATGCTTTTATCTGTGAATGTGAGAGACACAAAATGGAAAAGGAACAAAGCCCTTATCTTCTTTTTCTCCCTGTGATCAAGCCTCAGGTCGTTTTACAGTCCTCAAGCCGTCATCCCTCTTCTCTATCTTTATAATAATAATAATAATAATAATAATAATAACAATAATAATAATAATAAGAAGAAGCATGTTATTTATATAGTATTTGAAAATTGAAAAAGACTTCTCATGTTAAAAAAAATCAAGTGCATTACAAGAAAATAAGACAAACAAAGGAATTATAGTATAAATAAGATGGAAAATATAAAAGTATAGCAAATACAGAAATAAATAAATGAACATTGAAATTAATCTTTTAAAAAATGGTAATAAATCAAATAAATGTATTTTCAGATAGAGAATTGCAGAACTGACTCCACACAATTTTACTCCAATTTTTCTTTCTTCCTTTTTAACGTTTATTTATTCCAGCCTCCTCCACTCCCTCCCTCTGAGACATCATAAAGACTTCATTAAGAATAATTAATTGCCGAGGCAAAATTAAATGATGACGTCCAAAAGCTCCAAAGACATGTGGAACAGGGAATCGCAAACACTGAAAAGAAATGATTCACATTTGTTTAATGGATCAGTTTATAAAATATAACAGAACTAAATACGTGACTCAGATTTGCTAAACGAGTCAATTTCTGTACCATTTATCAGAATGACTCTGAATCATTCATCTTAGTGACTCGTTTAAATGATCTAATACACACATACACACACACACGAAACACACAGACACACAAACACATGCACAGACACACATACACACACACACACACACACACACAGACACACACACGCACAAAACACACAGACACACACACAAAACACACAGACACACAGACACACACACACACACACACAGACACACACACGCATAAAACACACAGACACACACACAAAACACACACACACACAGACACACATACACACACACACACACACACACACAGACACACACACACACACACACAGACACACACAGACACACACGCACAAAACACACAGACACACATACACACACACACACACACACACAGACACGCACAAAACACACAGACACACACACAAAACACACAGACACACACACACACAGACACACACATGCACAAAACACACAGACACACACAAAACACCCAGATACACACACACACAGACACACACACGCACAAAACACACAGACACACACACAAAACACACAGATACACACACGTACAGACACACACGCAAAACATACAAAGACACACACAGACAGACACACACAGACAGACACACACACAGACAGACACACACGCACACACAAAACACACCACATGCACAAAACACACATACACACGTACAGACACACACACAGACACGCACACACACAGACATACACACACAGACACACACAAGCACAACAGACACACACACACAGACACACACACACGCACAACAGACACACAGACACACAAATGCACAACAGACACACACACACGCACACCAGACACACAAATGCACAACAGACACACAGACACAGACACACACACACACAACAGACACACACACACACACTGCTTGTTGTAAATCCTGGTAATTGTAAACCTTCCCCTTGATAATTGCAATAATGTGATCTAATATTTTATAATTGGTTTTTGTGATGCTGCTGCATCGGGCTGAGACACCAGTAAACCCCTGATTTGGGGTCATTAAGTTTTTTTCACACACACACACACAGACACACACACACACACACACACACAGACACACACACACACACACACACAGCTAATTGTAACCAGCTTTTATTGAAATAATTGCAATAATGTGATGTAATGTTGTGTAATTTGATGCATCAGTCAGTAGCCAGTAAGCCACTGGCAGGGAGACTTAACGCTGTTATGGAGGACTGGTGTGTGTGTGTGTGTGTGTGTGTGTGTGATCATAAACAGATGACTGCAGGCAGAGTGTGTGATGGAAAGAGGAATTACGGTGAGTAATGTGATGGCTGTGTGATGGAGCTTTAACTCTCGGTGCTTTTATCTTCTCATCTCTTTTTTTTTTGGGTGAGGCTTCAGATCTCTGACCAGACATACGGCTATTCGCTTATTAATAATTATTAGCATACATGTAGCTCAAGGACTTGTTTTCTTACACTACTAGACTGTATTTAAAGTGTTAGCTGAAGTCCTTCTCGTCGTCGTGGAGCACCTTTCAGGTGTCTTGGTGTATAATGTGTGTATGAGTGTGATTAGCTCAGGTGAGCTCCATGTGGGCTAAGGAACCTTCTCCACTGCCACCACCACCGCCATCACCACCACCACCAGCAGCAGCAGCAGCAGCACCACCACCACCACCACCAGTGCCACCATCATCACCAGCACCACCACCAACAACAGCACCACCACCTGCATCACCAGCAGCACCACCAGCACCACCACCTGCATCACCACCACCACCACCAGCACCACCACCAGCACCACCACCACCAACAGCACGACCATAACCACCACCTGCATCACCACCACCACCAGTGCCACCATCATCACCAGTACCACCACCACCACCACCAGTGCCACCATCATCACCAGTACCACCACCACCACCACCAGTGCCACCATCATCACTAGCACCATGACCTCTTCCAGCACCACCACCACCAGTGCCACCATCATCACCAGCACCACCAACAACAACAGCACCACCACCACCAACAGCACCACCAGCACCACCACCTGCATCACCAGCAGCACAACCAGCACCACCACCTGCATCACCACCACCAGCACCACCACCAGCACCACCACCTGCATCACCACCACCACCACCACCAACAGCACGACCATAACCACCACCTGCATCACCACCACCACCAGTGCCACCATCATCACCAGTACCACCACCACCAACACCACCACCAATGCCACCATCATCACCAGTACCACCACCACCAGTGCCACCATCACTAGCACCATGACCTCTTCCAGCACCACCACCACCAGTGCCACCATCATCACCAGCACTATGACTTCCTCCAGCACCACCACCACCACCAGTGCCACCATCATTACCACCACCATGACCTCCTCTAGCATCACCAGCACCAGCGCCACCATCATCACCAGCACCATCACCACCACCACCAACAGCACCACCACCAGCCTGAATTGCTGACACAAGATGAGTTGTGGATCTGTGAGAACATGGTGAGAACTTTCCTGACAGAACCAGCCATTTTTTATACACAAAGTAAGACAAGTTAAAAGAAAAATAAATTTTTGTTATCATTAATTTTTTTCCTACTAATGAGTCAGTCTTATCACCCTGACTCTAATCATTTAATTAGTCAAGTAGCAGAAGGAGGGAAATTGGAGGTGATTAACGAGTGAAAGCAGATGGTTCTGATTACACTACAGTGTCATTTCGGTGTATATCACACTCCATACCTGAAAAGATTCAAAATAAAAACTAGATTTTCACATTCACACTTTTCCACTACATAACAAGACAGTGAGGATTATCATTCACTTCACCCGCTAGCAGGCACGTTACCTCAGACTCATAGCTCTGTGGAGGATTTGTGATTTAAAACAAAAGTATTTATAAGTAAATTCTCTCTGAAATCCTGTCAGTACTACCAAACATGTTTGCTAATCTGACTAGCATAAGCAATGAAGATTATGAAAATGTTTATGAAAGTAACCTTCCTCTCAGATAAGCTCATGTAAGTTAGCTGACACATGTTAGCAGTGAAAATTATGTAGTTTCATGAATTTGAGTTAATATTTCTGTCAGAAATTCAGGTTAGCACATGTTAGCTGACTAGCATTAGCAGTAAAGATTATGAAAAATGTGCCAGAAAATTGTTTTAAAAAGCTGTCAGGTCAGCACAGCACAGTTAGCTAGCTGGCTTGTGTTACTGTTCAAAATTATAATTATATTAAAACATGAATATTTTTTAGTTTAGTTTTGTATATGCTAGCTGTCACATGTTAGCAATAAAGATGATGTACCTTAATATGTCTTTTCTAATCCTTTCAGTCATTTTGTCTGTCATTTGTTAGCTGGCTATCATTAGCATTGCAAATTATGATCATTTACAAACATGACTTAAACGCCTGTTTGTTTAGGTCATGTTAGCGATCTAGTCAGGATTAGCTTTAAAGATTATTGGATTTGATAAACTTTACCTAAAACTGGTACAATATCCCATCAGGCTAGCTCTAGAATTGAGAATCAGGATCAATTATGAATATAATTTAAAGTTTCTGTCAGAAATTCTCTCAGGTTAGCGCTTGTTAGCTAGATGGCTAGCATGAGGAGTGAGGATTGCCACAGGCTTGCTCATTAGGGATAAAATAAAATAGTCTAACTATGGAATTTAATAATTTATTCTTATTTCTAGTTAATTAGTTATTTTTTATTTTTAATTATTATTTTTCATTTTCCCCTCCCCTTTCTCTGTTTTCTTCTTTTGTAAAGCTGCTTTGAGACAATGTTCATTGTAAAAGGCGCTATACAAAATAAACTGAATTGAATTGAATTGAATTGAGGATTATGAACAGTTTGAATATAACGTGAACAAATCCTGTCAGTGTAGCTCGTATAATCTAGCTCACGCTTATTAGCAGTTTGTGGATAAAATTCCTGTCAGAAATTCTGTCAGGTTAGCTCATTTTTGCCAGAGGGTTAGCATTATGATCAGAAATGATCATTTATGAATATTTATGACCTAAACATTATGTTAATATCCTGTCAGGCTAGATGAGTTTAGTTCAGTAAGCATTAGCAGTGATGATTATAAACATTTATGATGGCTGAGTGGCTATTTGGCTAGTGTTAGCAGTGAACATCTGGATTATATATGTGAGTATTAATAAAATCAGGTTTAATATTGTGTATAAAATTAAAAGCAGATGAAGTGAAACGGAGATAGCGGAGATTTTGTAATGAGAAACATGAAGAGAAATGAATTTGCTTTGGGTTTAATCCGAGGCAGCGATCTCTTTCGGCTAAAACCGCTAAAACCCTCGACAGCTTGGGGAATGAACTCGGTTTCTTCTCTCCAGCCGGAGATGATCAAAGGCTAAGTACTCTGACTCTGTAGGAGTTTGGACTGTTTCAGCAGGGAGATTTTGGCAGAGGCGTCTTATTTGACACTCATCGTTAGAGTAAAAACTCGTCCGGTTTTCAGTGCGAAGCTCCGCAGGTGCATAACGTGTCAAAATATCGTCTCATGAGCCGCCGGTGAATCCTCGGCGCTAGTTTGCCTCCATATGTGCGTGACAGCTTGTATTCTTAATTAACGGCTCTCCAACCTGTTAGTTGTCACTTAAGAACGTTAATTAGGAACGGAAACACAACCTTGGCATGTACACCATTTCAGCGGCAGGTAATGCTGGAAATTTCGAAAGGCGTATGGAGGTTAAAGCGTGCACAAAGTGGAGGTCGTAGCCCTGTGCTTCATTAGTGTCACTGTTAGCCTCCTCATATTGCCAGAGATTACCCAGAGTGCACTGCTCAGATGCAGCTGCTAGCATGTGTTAAATATTTACACATCAAACTTAGAACATTTAATGGTAACAGTATTGATGGAGATGCTACGCCTAGCTAACTGAGAACACTTCTGAGATGCTATGCTGATAACGGAGCACCAGCAGATTGATTGATTGATTGATTAATTGATTAGTCCAGTGATGTGTGTATTGTGGATGGTACAGTAGCTGTGTATCAGTATTTTAGATGGATGTGAATTTATATTCGTCACCTGTCACTCCTACACACACCTACACACACACACACACACACACACACACACTGTTAATTTAATTTCAACACAGCGGGTGGCTCAGCGATTAAAACAATTAAGCAATGTTTAAATAGTAGTGTGGAAGTGAACATTAACAGGTTTCGGTAATTGATGCTGAGTTTTGGACTTTTAAAGGTTCAGGGTTTTTCCTGATTAGAGAAGGTTCCACACAGAACCCCCTGAACATGTAAAGAAGATAGATCTAAAGATAGATAGATGCAGAGCACTAGAGCAGGGGGGGTTAAGGGCCTTGCTCAAAGGCCCAACAATGGCAGCTTGGCAGTGCTGGTGCTTGAACCCTGATCAACAACCCAAGCCTTAACCACTTGAGCCACCACTGTTTTGTGTGATATTGCTGTTACCATCAGGCCCCAATCATCAAACTGACCAATGACAGCAATTTAGAATCCTGGCTTATACTGAAATGTGTTATTTAC